>NW_022900947.1:50579773-50584065 GCF_012274545.1 Fukomys damarensis | reverse complement strand
ATATATAGTACTTGTATACCTTGTTTCTATACAGGTTTGATAAATTTCTTATAATGACTTTATAAGGAATAAAAATTTGATTCAATATATTTCAGCAAGTGTTGATGGTACATTTGGATTTTTAAAACTTGAGTATTTTGTCAGGAAAGAAATAGGTTTTTATCTCTCTTTTGACCCAAATGATCTTGGAAACTATGGAAAGCATACTTAATTACTTTTATATCCTGTATATTTTCAGATATCTGAAGATACTTGCAAAAAATCCCCAGTACATTTATGAGAAGGAATGAATTTTTCCCAAGATAACAAGAAGACCATTGATATTCCATAGAAGCCTATCCATGTTATAAATCGATAATTTTTATTGCTCTTTTATATGTCTCCCTATCTGTGGGTAGATCTATGAATAAATAGTTATCCAATTAGTGAAAATGTTCTCCACGCATGGATTCGGTCAAATAATGATCTATTGTATTACTAATTTTAAGTTAATGGATTTTTTTCATATATTATTACAGTAATATGCTATTTGTAACATGACAGAATTAAATGGAGTGTTTTCATTTTTCTTTTCTACGTTTGCTTCTTTCCTTATTAAAAAAAATGCACTTTTTTTCCTTTGAACTTGGTGTGTTAGCCTTCCATTGCTGTGGCCAATAACTGGGATAACCAATGTGGGAAAAGCAAGGTCTGTTCTAGTTCACATCTTGAAGGGTTCCAGCTGTCATCTGTTCACCTTGTTGCTTTTAGGCCTGTGAGGGGCAGCACGTTCTGATGGGAGCACGTGGACAAAGCCACTCACCCCCTGTCCAGAACATAAAAGGGAACATGAAATGGACTGAGACCCGAAATCCCATTGGGCAAACCCTGTGGATCTACCTCTAGGCAGGGTTTGCTGTCTTCTTAGGGTTTCTACCACATCCCCATGGTCCGAAAGATGGGAAGCAATCCTTTAACACACGAATCTTTGGAAATGTTATCTGAACCATAGCCTCCCAACTTACCCATTGATACACTTATTTTTCTTGCAAATATACATTAGTTTCTTTTATTTGTCTTGATTTATCCACATTCATTTTTTCTTTATATTTTAATCCTTAAGTAGGTGATTCCCCTGGTATACTTAATTCATGTGTTCATCTTTGAGTTAAGTTGAAGTTCATTAGTAAGTCCTTCACTTGTTTAAATTTAAAAAAGAGGCTAGGAGTGCCATTCATGGTAGAATGCATGGTTAATATGGACCCCTGGCACCAAAGTAAAACACATTTTTGTCAGTATCTCTTCACTGTACTTTGTATAGGGCTCTTTATCTCAATACTGTATTTTAAGGTTGCAGGCATTTTCACGCCTGTATTTTTTTCTATGATTTTTGCTTTTTTTTCAATTTTCTTCTTTCTGTTTTATATTGTACAGTGGGAAGAGATTGGCGAAGTTGATGAAAATTATGCTCCTATCCACACGTACCAAGTATGCAAGGTTATGGAACAGAATCAGAACAACTGGCTCTTAACCAGTTGGATCTCCAATGAAGGGGCTTCCAGAATCTTCATAGAACTGAAATTTACTCTGCGGGACTGTAACAGTCTTCCTGGAGGCCTGGGGACCTGCAAGGAAACTTTTAACATGTATTACTTCGAGTCAGATGACGAGAACGGGCGAAGCATCAAGGAGAACCAGTACATCAAGATTGACACCATTGCAGCGGATGAGAGCTTTACAGAGCTTGACCTTGGGGACCGCGTCATGAAACTGAACACAGAGGTCAGAGATGTAGGGCCTCTGAGCAAGAAGGGCTTTTATCTTGCTTTCCAAGACGTTGGGGCATGCATCGCCCTGGTGTCTGTGCGCGTGTACTATAAGAAGTGCCCCTCCGTGGTGCGACACCTCGCGGTCTTCCCCGACACCATCACTGGGGCAGACTCTTCCCAGCTGCTGGAGGTGGCAGGCGCCTGTGTCAATCACTCCGTGACGGAAGAGCCGCCCAGGATGCACTGCAGTGCCGAGGGGGAGTGGCTGGTGCCCATCGGGAAGTGCGTGTGCCAGGCAGGGTACGAAGAGAAAAACGGCACCTGTCAAGGTGAGGCTTTGCTTGTGGGTCTGCGGGCTGGCCTGTTCCGAGGATCATTTTATGTACGTCCGCCAGTGGTTATGAGCAAGTAACCTTCTTGACTAATGTATGGAGATTATTCTCTTCAAGTTTGGTTTCTCTGGTCTGTGAATTTTAACATTTCTGGCAATGATGAAGATTTAATGTTATATTTTATTGGCTATACATAATTAATACTGTGTATGAGTTGTGGAGTCGTATTTCGCATTCACTTTGCTTTCAGAAGTTTGATTTTTGAACAGCGCAAACCGAGGGATTAGCAGCTTCCATGATGTGATTATTGTCCACTACCGCTGTTTCCTTTCTACTGTTTTCTTGCAGAACAAAATTTAAATGCAAATATCCAGAGGGAACTTGTTTCGGCCTGCTTTTAATTCCTTTCAAAAATTCTCCAGAAATAAATTTAGCCATATGAATTTCTCAGTGAAACATTTGTAAGCTGACAGGACTTTGTTTACCACGTTGTTTACCTATGGTTGCTAGTTCGTGGTTGCTTCTTAAAATTTACAGATTCATTTTAAATGCATAGTAAGCCATGCCCCATGGAAATAAGCGTTTGAAGATAGGGCCAATACAAAAAGTTCATTTCGAAGCAATTTGCACTTGCAGGCTTTTTTTTCTGTTTTAATTTTTCTTTTAAATTGAAACTTGATCATGCATGCTTTCCCGTTCATTTGAAAAGGCACGCATTTTGCCTGCGGTGTGGCGAGTTGCCCTTTTAGGCTTGGATATTTATCAGTGGATTTCTGGAGCAGGATAGTACTTTATGTCAAAGTGAAGAACAGCTTATGGGGAAGAAAACACGTTTTTTCCTTTAAAGTTATTTGTCCTATGATCTTGAACTTGTTTTCAACATGATGTGTGAATACTAACTAGGGAGTGGGAATTTGTATATATTCACTGCGGGCAGATGGCCGAGCAATCCTTAGTCTCACCCAGGAGCTTCGGGTACTTGTTTTGCTTCTTCCCCTCTACTATGTGTATTTCACGTTTTGGTTTTCTTAGGCTGGATGGTAGATTAGTTATGGATCCAGGGGAGTGAAACTGGGGAAATTATAAGTCCTAATGACTCATAGTTGACTTAATTACTTAAATATCTTATCAATTTAAAATTATGTTTCTTAAATTTTTATAACTTTGTTGGGGGAACAAATAATAATTTCATCAGGATTGGATTACAGAGAAGTTCTAACTTCTTAATTTTTTAGAGCGATTTTACCAGTTCAAGATGAGGTCATACCAAATGTCATAATTAGAAGCAGAAGTTAAAGACACTCTCTGAAACATATTTCAATCTAGAGTATTGTAAATGCAAATGTTATTATTTCTAAAGATTTGTTTATTTGTGCTGTAAAGCCGCATTCTCCACTTGACTGTTTACATCGTTTTAGGGGATCATATGTTGTGGCCTCCTCACTTCAGGTCATAGGTCCTGGGTCTTTATTTGGATGGACAGACAGTAAAAGAGGCCTCTGCATTTTCCGAGGGTAAATTCTGGTCACTGAGGGAATTAAAACCTTCTAGTCGTACATACAAACACATCTTGAAGGGCAGGTGTTCGTGAGAGAATGCTTTTTAGTGGAAACCTTTAACATGCATTTTCTCCTCTGTCTTTCCCTCACCCTTTAAGAATATTTGAGAAGCCACAAGAAAGTGGGATGAACTGGAAAGGCTGCAATGTAGAAAAGTTTGCTAAAATAGATGTTGTCCTAAGTTAGGAATTTTTCACTTCCTCCTGGGTGTACGAATAGTGGCTTTAGGGTGATGCATATGGAGACTCATCGGGCCATTGAATGTTCTACACAGAGCAGTCTATGTGAATAATGTCCCTCGGTGTTTTACAGTACACAGATGGTATGGGGCCACCCTAGGAAGATTTGTCAGTTGTTATTCAATAAATAACTTATCCCCTTGAATGACTGACTCACTGAATAAACAAATATAGGGTTGCTTTGGAAGAATTTTAAAAAATTACATTTGCTTGGGAAATTTATCTATATATAGCATGTATATGTAAATGATGTGGGGGTGTGAGTGTTAGATGAAATGGACCCATGACTCCTCATCCTAAGCCATTCTAAGATCTTTGGATGCTTACCTCAAAACCTAAAAGTAGGAGGTCAGGGTTTTGGAATTATAAATATGTATGTATGTATGTGATGTATGTGTGTGTGTGTGTGTGTGT
>NW_022900947.1:50398816-50579359 GCF_012274545.1 Fukomys damarensis | reverse complement strand
CTCCCTAGTCTCACTATGTAGTTGAAACTGACCTGGAACTCACTATGTAGCCCAGGCTGGTTTCAAACTCACAGCGATCCTCCTGACTCAGCCTCCAAGTGCTGGGATTACAGGCCTGTGCCACACCATTCCCGGCCTGGAATTATCTTTGATAGGAAAGACATCCAGGAATCACTCTTATACTTCCTTGCTACTTGATACCCCGTCATACACAGTCGATCATGAAGTGTTGATACTGTGCCTTCAAACCATTCACTTCTATTTCCTTTTCCTCCCTTTTTTTAATTTTATTTTTTTAGACAAGGTCTTACAAGGTATTTCAGACTGCTCTGGAGCTCACTGTGTAGCCCAAGCTGGTCTCAAACTATCAGTGATCCTCCTGCCTCAGCCTCCCGAGTGCTAGGATTTCAGGCCTACGCCACCATGCCAGCTCTTTCTCCTCCATCTTAAAAGCATATCTTGTAGGAATTCTATTTTCAAATAAAATGAATGACTTTATATATAGCTTTGCTTTTTTATTTATTTTTTGTTTGGTTTTTTTTGGGTACCAGGGATCAAACTTGGGACCTTGTGCTTGTGAGGCAGGTGGCAGCATGACTGAGCTAAATCCCTGGCCCTAGCTTTGCTTTTTGAATCATATGAATATATCACCCACACAGGAATGCAAATCCTGTTTCCCATATCATCATCTCTTCCCCAAACTTTACACACCTCGGTGAAATCCTTCATGACAAAGATTTCCTAACACTCTAAGGCTGCATGTTTTGTCCTGGTTAGGTCTCCATATTCACCTGGAGATGTGCTTCCTCCTCTCCCGTATGCACCAGTGGAGCTAGCTTTCTTCATTTTCTCAAAGGCCACTTGCTCTTCTTACTTTCCTTTTATGATTTTGTTCTTGTTCTTGGGAACCTTGTACCTTCTTTGTCTTGTTATTTCATAGTCACCCTTCAGATCTTGGCTGCCAAGATAGCTTCTTTAGGAACTCTATTCCTGACTTTTTAAGACAAGAGCAAGCCTTACTGTTATTTACTCATAGATCTTCCCTTCACAGAATCATTTAGACTTTGTATGCATTTGTTGTTGTTTTTAGTTTATTAATCATTTGCCCAAATCCCCTTATACTATATACCCTAATGGTGGGCTAAAGTATGTGAAATTAAGAAATCAGAAAGAAATCAAAAGGCAGGAGGATGGGATATTAAATGAAAAGTATCAAATGCATTAAAGAATGCTGTTTTAAAATACTGTTTTGTTGATTTATTTTTCTTTTCTTTTTGTTTGTAGAAAATCTCTTTGCTCTGTCTAAAAATGTATAGATGATGCCTTTAAATTGTTCCTTCCCCAGTCCTCAGGCTCTCAGGTCAAATTCTTAGGTTCCAAGTGTGAAATCACATGGATCGGCATTTCATGTATTAACTATTAGAAGCGTCATCTTGGTGAATTTTGCAGAGCACCAAACATCATGTATGTAAATATATTTCTAATTTTGCCTTATTACATAATGACATTTAATCACTCCATTTCATTGATAATCAAATCATGTTAAGATTTATTTAAGGGTGTAATTATATTAAGAAGCTGAAATTTGAATACATCTGTTCTACTGATCACCACATATTACTGTCTCCTGGATCTGCATTGCAAGAGGCCCTGGTCACTATGTCAGATTATCTCCATGTGACCATTACACCTTCAGGGATGATGGGGTAACCCAGGACCTTCAGAAACTAAACCTTCACTTCGGGGTGCAGAGTGCAGGTTGGCTCCTTAACCATCTGACCTCAACGCGGAGTGCAGCCTGGCCAGGTGCGGGCATTCTGGAGAACTTAGAAATTCAGTCAGTCAACTTCATACAACCTCCTCGCATGTAACTTCTGTGATGAGAGCTTGACTACCCTTCCTGTGTGATAATCTGGCTTGGGTGTGACAGGAACATATTTTAGTTCCTAGTGTATCACATTGAAGCAGTGTAGATTTACTTTTGTACGTGTTCCTTATATAGCTCAATTTTCAATAATAAGTTCCATTAAGTACACAAAGTTATTTCTATTGCTTTGGAATAATTTTATTTTTCAGAAACAAATAAGGTTCCACATCCATTTATCCCAAGTGTGTTTCTGTATTTATTATTTAGTATTATTTGTGATTAAACACATGTTATGTTTTCCCCCTTCAAGAGCCATGTGCAATCTTCTTTGAGTACAAAATGGTTAGCAAAAATCCACTTTGGAGCTTTCTGCTTTTCGGCGAAATGAATGTGCTTGACAGAAGTAATTGAGTTCACACGAATCAAATGTTACCTGCTGAGTCCTCTTGTGATTATGTTGCTGACTTACTCAAATGCAAGACAAGACCACTAATCTTCATCAGTTGCTACTGGAAGGAAGTAGTAATTTGAAATTAGCCCTTAGATAATTATAGTTTCACTTATATCAAATGGAGGAAAGAGATTTAGATTGTGGGTCACTGCCAAAACCAGTCAGAGTGCAGAAGGTATATAGTGCGTGCTAAAGTACAGGGTGAGGGAGGTTCCACATCAGTGGCTGTGGCGAAAAAGCACTTATTAATTGTCCAACTGGGAAATGATTGCACAGCAAGGAAAATGTGGTGAAAATACCCAATTCAAGAATGAGCTTTGATTCAGAAACAGAACAGATACAGCAGGGAGTAGTGTGTTGATCATTCATACTTCTGGTGCATATTTATGACTGAAACAAAATCAATGGGAAATATTGTATTGGGTGTTCATGTAATTATGCCTTGGAGAGCCTAGTTATTTTTAATTAGGCACATTACCAAAAAGTAAAAAGCGTTGAACTTTTGTTTCTATTTGTTACATTATTTTATGCAACAAAAGGAGACTGATTTTAATTTCAAAATTTCAGCAACGATTGGTGAGTATGGGAGTATAGAGAATCAGCAGTGTGTCTGGAGAGGGAGAGGGAGGGGAGGAGAGGGAGGGAGAGACTTTCTGCTGAGGGGAACCACCTGCACACAGAAGTAGTTAAGTCCATCCATGTGCATGTGTACACATGAGAATTCTAAGTCGTATCTACGTTTGGTTTTTGCCTTCTTTCCTGTCACTGGCATAATTCATTGTGTGAGAATAGAGACTTCTGTGTTAGTGGAGGTGCAAGGTGTTGCCCTGATTGTTGTGGGTAGGAGCTGCCTTGATCTCACCCAGTAGGTGTTCTAGGATAGCACTTTGAGAGCAAAAGACACCTCCAAATAGTATCAAATACATTATTAGAATAAAATTGATACCAGTTGAGACCTACTAAGCCCAGTTTCCTCTGTCACCCAATGAAGATGTGCCAGTGAAAGAAGGCATGTTTATGCCCTGGCTAATGCTTTAAAACTGAGCATATTTCTTTAGAATCTGAAGAACGGAGGCGGTGTAGGCTGTGGAATAGGCCCAGCTTGACCTGACTGTGGTGAGAGGCAGCATACTTTGTTGTTTGAGCACATAGATTCTGAGTAAAAATACCCGAGTTGTGCCTCTGCTGTTTTCCAGGTTTCTATCCCCGGGCAAGTTTCTGAATCTCTCTGTTTCTACTTTCCTCATTTCTAAATACCACATAGCAGTCTTGCAAAATATTACACGAAAGTTACTTTAGCGTAGTGTTTACTACGTTGTGTCTATTTTCTTCTAAGTATCTTGCATTAAAAATAAAATGTGTCTTCTATGATAAAATATAGGGTAGCTACAGGTTAGAAAATAACTTAATTTTCTTTAAGTGGGTAGTATATAATTGAACAGTTTCTTGTCTCAAAGGATAATCTCATATTTTTACTCATTGGATTAAAAAATGTTGTAAATATTGGAGAACTTTATTTATAAAGATTTTTTCTAGCGATACAGCATTGGTATATTTGCTATCAGGCTATGTATGATTGATCATGCATCTGACTGTAACTGTACTGAGCACAATATCTTTCCTGCATCATGTCTTAGCAGTGCAGGCATGTAGACATACTAATTACATATGGACTCCTCCATGGTTATAATCCATGAGCAATTCTAAGGAGGTCTGAGTACCTGGGGATTGAATGTGCAATTGTGTAGATAGGGCAATAAGAAAATGTTATTTTCTGAAAAATTAATGTTTGACACAGACACGGAGACAAATTTTAGAAGTATAGGAAACAGCATAAAAGGTAGGCAGAGGGAGTGCCAAAGTGTAGAGCTATCTTAATACATTAATTCTGTGTATTTCTTTCTGAAATTGTTTTTACTTTCAATGTACCTGCATGCTAAAATCTGAGAAATGAAGGACGTGCTAACTCCTGAGTTTTCTAGCTGTTATGGTTTATGTCTTCTTGTCCTCCCAACAGGCCTCTGGGCTCACAAATGGGGGCTTTGGTGAGGCTGTTGGATCATGGGACCTCTCAGCTTACCTGCTGTTAGGAGGTGGTGTCTGGTCAGTAGCCGGCTCACGGGGGCAGAGCCCGGAGGGTTTACCTCCCTCCCTGGCTCTTCCCTTCACTCCCCCTCTTCTTCCTGTCTACCACGCCTGGAGAAACTCTTCTCTGCCTGGAGCCAGCCAGCTGTGCACTGGGACCTCTACAGATTTGTGCCGAAGTCAACCTCTCTTCCTTTAAATTGTGTCTGTAATGTGTTATGTCCCGTGAGTAGGAAAGCGCCTAAGATACTAGATAGAGTTAAGGCTCTTCTAATACACATCACTATTTTAAAAGTAAACAGTATCTTACAAATTGGGTCAAATACATGCATTTCAAACATGAAACATTTCCCTTTATGAGGAACATTGGTTTTTTTGTTACCTGATTATACTGATTGAAAACATGAAAATCTTTTTTTTTGTGGGAAATTAATATTTCATGGTTCCAACCATGACTAGTATATGTAAATGGGAACATAGAGGTTCTTGGTAATCAAAGAAAGAAAATAGAAGACCAAACACCTTGAAAACCCTTCTGGTTAAACTTTTAGTTTTGATTTGTGTATGTACTTTCTCAGTCTCCAAAGAATACTAGTGAGATTTTTAAGGTTGTATATATTTTTAGTTTAGAAAAAAATGTAACAAAGAAATGCTATATTATATAGTAATGGTAAAAAGTACTTTGTGAATTTACTTTTGGCAAGTCTCTAGGGTATTTTATAGCTACGATGACACATTCCATATTTTTATTGCATAAGTGAATTTCACATTTATCCACTTGAGCTCTGTCATGATCATGTGCCTGGAGAATTAGATTGTATTTCAAGTTCAGGTATCTTATAACTATGAAACATTCTCCTTGAAATAAACCTTTATTAAAAGGAGAGGCACAGAGAAGCACCTTTTGTTATAATAAATTTTCATAGAAATATTAGAAATATATTGTAATGATTAAGATCTCACACTTAATCTTACATATCTTAGTTGATAAGATTAGAAGTGGTTTCCATCCATAGCATATAAATGTGCCGAGAAACCAAAATATAGTCTTTTTCTTATTATGGAGATACCAGCAAAATGACATAGTCTGATAACACTAATCAGTGCACCTGCCATGGAAAAAGATGTATGTACAGTCAAATTCAATGTGGAAAACTCACTGTTGAATATGATTTAGCAAAGATTCTAGTGTTAGTTCTGATTCCTGAACACTAACATTTCAAACACTGAATACCTATGATAAGAAATAAAGTCATCAACACCTTCGTGAAGTAATAAAACATATGTCAGACACTACAAGAGATTTGGGAAAAGCGTCAGGAGATATTTGGGTGGTAGTAAATTAAGGGCATTGGCTCTACGCTGATGCGGACCGCAGTTCAATTCTCATGCTGCCATTGCTTAGATGTGCAAGGGAGATCAAATTACACAACCAGACAGCCCTAATTTCCTCCTCTGAGAAATGGTAAGTGTCGTGGCGTACACTTGAAGGTGTGTTTATATCAGGGCTTCTCCTGACAGTTTCCTCAGGAGTGATAAGGGTAGCAGCATTGGCACCCCATGAGGAGTTTCAGCCGTCACCCCCAAAACACTGAATCTGCATCTGTATTTTAACATCAGCGCTTCATGTTTTCTATGTACATTCACATTAAACAGCACTGATGTGAAAGACTTACAGTAAACACTTTTTTCTTCCTTATTAAACAGATTAGGAGACTGAAGTACAGATAAATTAGGATCATGTAGCTACATAAAGTCAAGAACTGGAATATATTTATCCCAGTCCTTTTGTGTATGTGTCAAAATTTTGCACTTTTCTCTTTTGTGTTTTAGAACTATTATGCTGTCATTGCATATCTCTCTCTTCCCCCAAATATTCATTAATATAGTTTTTATACAGATTTTGATTATACAACTTTTAATAGCATGAGATCTTGCAATGTTGATTTACTTTTTGATTTTCTAATTACATTTTGATACAGGAATCTATTTTTCGTCATAATCATAAATAGAAAATAATTTTTAAATTAAGAGTAAATCAGTCATAGAAAATTGGACAAAAATTTGCAGATGGTCCATGTGCTGGTCATTCCTTCTTACAAATTACTGGTTGTTTTGCCTCTTTTGGAGGTTCTGTTTATTTTTTTCCTATCGACACAGGTAGTTCTCCACAGGGTTTAGTATTTTCTGTTATTGCTGTGCAATAGTGGGGCCAAGTTTTATCCAGTTTTCTTCTTCTTAAGATTTACAGTTCTACCCAATTATTTTAAATAATATTGTTGCTGGACATGCCAATAAGAAAGTCTCCTTCCATTCTATGATGCTGGCCAAGTTGTATTTTATTTTTAAGCTCATCAAATGATGTCACATATAGGTGCAGCTGTAGTTGTGATATTTGAGTTTAATGCTTTGTAGTTTTAGGTGGCTAAGATGAATTTATACCACAGAATCTTGCCCAAGATGGCCCCTGAGACTGATTCTTAAGGAATCAAAATGTGAATATTACTAGGACAAAAGCCTTTGTGCTATCCTTATTCACACTAACACATTATTTTATTCAGTGTCTCAAAGGTGTACCAAGCGCCTCAAAATTCTAGGTGTTTGAAGGATGCACTGCTTGGTAGAAGGCTGTAGCCTTTTCTCTTGGATTCTGGATTATTAAATCCCACTTGTCCACTGCCGCAGCGCCCAGCTCACCCCACCTGGCTGGTGGGGTGCAGGATGAACTCTAGCACCTTACATATGGAGCTAGAGATCTCTTTGTTCTCAGACTCTTTATTTATTAAATTTTCCTTTGATAGCTCTGAAAACATAACATAAACCCCTAATTTTTTCCTTTTCATTAAGCATTTCTAATAAATTCTGAGTTCTGTAATTCCTCATGTATGTAATGTGGAAATATAAAACTTTTAATGTTGAAGAATATTTGAGGCCTCATAAGCGCCAACAATGAGTGAAAGATATAGAATTCCCTCATTTCAACTCCCTCGGTACTAAATGCAAAGGCATAGTCATTATTTCAAAAATCAGAGATACACCTCATGTATAATTTATTTAACAACCATCTATGTTACTAAATATTTAATATCCAAAAATATTAGTTAAGCTGTCTGAAAAATGCAGGAAATAAAGTAACTTTCCTGTTTTATCAAACATCGCCATCTTAACATTGTAAGGAACTGAGATAAAGGCACATCTTTCTGTTTCTTCTTCTGAAATTGGTATTAAAATCAAAATGACAAAACTCTCAGGGAAAATAATCTTTGCATTTACATCCTTTCATCTCCTGAGGTCACAATCTCTCACACTTTGGCAAAAAAAATGATATTTCTAGAATTAATTTAGGGACAAAGCTATTTTGATGTTGAGAAATTAATGCAAAGAAATGCTTGTGAAAGGAATATAAAACCAGTAGAGAGACCATTTTACTTAAAATAATCTTAGCATAAAGAATTCCAAGTGACACCACTAAATTAAATTTTATTTCATTAGCTAAGTAATTATAATTATGTCATCTGTATAAAAGAAATCAGAAGACATGAATTTGGAGGTGACTAGTTATTGCTGTTTAGGACCATAAAATCAAGCACATTTCTTCACAGAATTAGAAATGGAAATATAATATAGGTGGTAAACTTGATATAAATCTTGATATATCCCATAGCCATCTGTCACAATAAAATAAGTATAATAGAATGAAACTTCCAAGCAGAATAAAGAGCACTTTAATTTTAGGGGAGAATAAGATAATACATTTGATTTTATTAGCATGATATGTTTTGTCACCTTAATAGGAGCTTACCATGTGATTTGGAAAGATTATGATAATCAATAAATTGACAGGGAAAATGCGGTTGGAGTTGGGTCTGGAAGGTGGGATTAACATGTTCAATTGCGCATGCCTACCATATTTTAGATTTAGGGTTAAAATAGTTTATTTAAACTCTTCTATTTTTATACTTTGTATAGTATATACTAATCACAATGCAATTTCAATGACTAATTATATAACATGATAAATCTGATTAAAAGTTATTGCTTTTTAGGTTTAAATTAGGATTAATAGGTTAAATGTTTATGTTTTATCTGTAACAATTTATTTACTGTACTCATATAGATTAGCCTTGAAATTGTACTTAATCACTTTTCAGGATTGCATTAAAAACTCTATTAGTTCAAAAATACTACGAAGTGCTGTTTAGTCTCTGTCAGTCTTTCTAGTTGATCTTTTCACATACGTGGATTATATTGCTCACGGAAAAATAAATATGCCTTGTACCACAAGTATGTAATTTTTGCTTTGAAATTTTACCAGTATATTAGTGCAGAAAGTTATGCCAATTATTAGAAAGCAAGAAGACATAGAGTCATTAACTAGGGCACAGTTCTTTCTGGAAATTGTATCATCAGCAATAATAAGAAAGTGGGTTCTAAACATTCTGTAATCTCTTAATTGGTTTTCATTACATGAAAATGCTTTCATATCCTTTATTATTTCTGGTCACAGGTGTGGATTGATTCTTGTCAGCCAGCGTTTGATTCTGTTTGGTGTTGAAATATTTTGTCTGCATATCATGCTGACCTGTAAGGTTTCATCTATAAAAACTAAAGTGATTTGATGATAAGCTTTGATTTCTTTTCTTTTCTTTTTCTTTAGCTTGAAGATATTTATTTGAGCACTGTTGAGGTATAGTTTAATAAAGAAAAAAAATAAATGAAAGAAAAGCCCCAGTTTGGGGGAAGTAACAATTAGAGTAAATGATAATTTGACTGATGGATAACTCCATTTCTTTGATGGAATTATTAGCAGGAATCAGACTTGGAGAATGAATGCTCCTAAGTTCCTGCTGTGTGATTGTAAAGGAGAATAATAATACACTACTCCATATGCAGAAGGGGGTTTCCTCTGATGAATTCAAAGCACTTTGAAAAGATTCCATTAGGACATTTCTATAATAAAGAATCAATGTTTTATTTTTCCACTTTGTGGATTGAAAAAGGCATGTGATTTCATTTCACCAGTTTCCCGATGTTAACCTCATACTCCCCCCATTCTAGTTTTGTGCTTTACCAATTGAAAGTGACATAATTTCTTGATCCTTTGCAAGATTCCTCACCTATTCTTCATATTTTCAAATGCTAGAAGCATTTTGATTTTCCAATGCTAGAAGCTTTTTTTTTGTTAGAACTAGACTGACCTGTATTATTTATTTAAAATCCTCTTTAGAAGGCTTGGTGTGGCATCTGTTTTTGCTCTCTTAGTTCAAGCATGATTTAATATGTCAACATTGGTTTGCTTGACGGCATTCGATTGTCCTCCATGCTTTACCTAGAGTTATGCGGTCCTCTCTGAAGCATGTTGCTGCTCAGATAAATGAAATGTCAAAACAGTGAGAATGCCTTGTTTAGTGACAGTAGTAGCTTTCTTTGACACAGTCGGTGGGGTGAGAGAGACTTTAAACAGTAATAATAGAGTACAATTAAGTCAGCTTGGTGTTCTTTAGGCTCATACAGACAAGCAGAAAGAGTGAAACTTGGGTGGAACTTTACATTTCATTTAGGTGAAAATTAATTTAAATCCAGAAAAAGAATCTGTTTTTCACTGTGAATGAAAAGAAAACATGTGTTAACAATTTCACCAAAATAACTCTCGAAGGTAAAAACTCAATTTTTTAGTTTTGATTTCTTCATATGTCAGTCGAATTGCCAGTTCCAATTTTTATAGGTTCCTAACATTAGAAATTGATCCAATGCCAAGTGAAGTAAGTCAGACATCACATTGTGTATATGAAAAACTCAATATATAAGTAAAGTATGAAATAAAAGACATAATAGGAAAAGAGAGAGAGAAAAGGTTATTGCCTTCTAAGTATATTTCTGTTGTCAGTTTCTAGTTTTATTCCAACATGGTATGAGAGCTCACTTTGCAGGATTTCCTTTTCTTTGGATATGTTAGGATTTTTTTTGTTGCCATAAACACATCTATTTGGGTGACTGTTTCTTGTGATTTTAAGAGGACTATGTACTCTGCAATTTTTGCACAAAGTTTACTTATTCATTACAGATTTTCTGCCTTCTTTAGCTGTCGGTCACTGAGGGAGGTGTTTGGAAATTTTCAGTAGTATTGTGGATTTTTTATTTTTCCCTTCAGTTTCCTTTTTTCCTTATGTAGTTGATTGTTTTATTTAGTGAGGAATGTATTAAAAGCTATTAGTTTTGTTAGAGAACTGCCTTTTACATCATAATCACTGTCATTCTTTTTTACTTTGAAGTGCAAACCGAATAGTGTCAAATTAATATAGCTTCTACATGTTTTGTGGAGTCAACGCTAAAGTAGTATATCTCCTTGCAAAATTTTCTTTTTAATCTATTTTTTAATTTTTACCTGATATTTGTATAGTGTATTTATGTTTACCTGCATTTATATATTTGCATTTTATATTTGTATAAATTTCAAGTGATAAAACATACAAAAAAGCAGTTGGTCTTTTCATGTCTTTCATAATGGAAGTATTATTTATGATATCAAAACCTGAGTTAGAATTTCATGATAGGTTCCTCATGAAGATTAGTCCTTGGAACAAGGAGCATTAGCAATGCTAGTGACATTTGCCTTGACACTGACTGATACTAGTACCCCCATGTGGAGATGGTGGCCTGCTTAGTCTGACTGAGTCTGTGCTAGGCCAGCTGCCCATGGTGAGGTCTTAGAGACTAAGGGACTTTCTTTCTGAGTGTTGTTTGTCTGAGTGGAATCATTACCATTTGATTTCCATTTAACAGAAAAATTAGATCAATACGCCATGTTTTAGTGATTAAATGTATGTTGTAGGATTGGAGACATAAATGAAAAATCTGATCAGACACCAAGGGAAAAATAAAGTGAGCATTCAGGTGAATCATTTGAGTGTGATGAGTAATCAGAGCTTTAGAAAGGAGGAAGGCAAAAGTCTTGGCCAAGGGTCACCTGTGAACAAGGCAAAGGCTGGCAGGAGTGTTTCCCTGGTTGGACCTGAGGAAGGTGTAAATTATTTTCATCCCAAGTTGGAAGAGAATGGAGTAAGGTCGAGGAGGAGAAAAGGACCTTGTTCCAGGAAAATGCCAAAGTAGGCCAAAAGCAATAGTTTGACTTTCAAGGGCAGCGTTAGCAGCAGTAGTGCACTAAACGTAAGGGGAACCTCAGGAAAGAAGACTTAGGACTCCAAGTATCAAAACCAGCAGGATATTTTAACCGGTGAGGTGAAGCAAGAAGGGTTGACATCTATGCGGAGAACTGGTCTGTGCCTTCACTGTTAAATGTTTTATTCGTGTTCTCCTTTAAACCTCACAACATTCCGTGAGGCAGTTTCTGGGGCAGCTGCAGCTCAAAAGGTTAATTCTACTAAGATCATACAAACCAAAACTAGAAAGTGGCAAACTGACATTTGAACCCACTTGTGCTTTTTTCAAGTCTGCATCATTGTACTTTGTGTTCACCATTAAAGTGCACTTAGGATCCACTTAATTGTGCCACCTTGACTCAATTCCCCAGTGAACTGAACATACCCTCCAGTGAGCTGCCTTGTTACTTACCTGGGACGCACACACCCTGGAGAGAATGGGGAACCACAGAGTGACCTCACGGAGCGCTGTGCCCTCGAGGAAGGGGAAAAGGAAATCCAGTGAGGCTCAAAGGAGGAATAACCCAGGGCTGGAAAATGCAGAAGATGAGCAAGGAAGGCTGAGTTAGCAAAGCAAAGAGTGAATTCCCTGGGCCGCTTTGATCAGTAATTAGGGGGAGTGGCAGGGAGGCGGGGAGAGCAAAAATACGTAGCATTTTCTTTGGGACTGTCCGAGTGAGAGGAAGAACTTGTGCCAGTGTACATGTTGTGCTGAGAGAGAAATTGTGCCGGTAGATGCGTCTGTGATCTATGTTTGATCTTTTTTGTGTGTTTTACGTTCTCGTGTACCTAAGTTACGTTGCCTTTTTTGTTGCTATGAATGACACAGGATAGCTTTTAAAAATGTTTTGGCTTCTGAAGTATGGAACTGTCATTCGAGTTTTGTGGTATTCATTTTGTTATTTTGGATCCGTTTGGGGGGCATGGTATGGAAGAAATAAAACACATCTGCGTCGTGTAATAAGAAGGGGGAGACTTGATCAGGTTTAATCCTGAAGTACATGCTCTGCCCTAGTTGAACCTTTGGAGTTGTCCTCTCCATGGTGAAGAATCTAAAAGATTCTGCTCCTGCCCACCAGTTAGGAAAGAGTTTTCAACTGGAGGGGACCGCTGCTTTGAAACATTTTCATGCCATTCTTGGCAATGGGATGTTGGAAAGATCACAACACAAAACAAAACTATGACAGCCCACCCCCAAATAAACAAATGTATCTACAAAATAGTTCAATTGCTATAATAATTATTTCTCTGTTGTCTAATCTAAGTTAAGCCGTCTCCCTGATAAGAAAGGCACATTTTCTTTGTTGTAATGCAAGGAATAGAACTATTTTAGAAGGGGGTGGTAAAGTTTATTCGTGTACTTTCAGACCCAGATAAAAGCCCGGTGTTGAAAATCTCTGTCACCTTGACACTAACTTTACCAGATATATGTTGTTTCTACTTTAAACTTAGGGAAATTGATAAATATGATTTTTGAAGAACCCTTAAAAATAAGCTTAAAATCATTTTGTGGGGCTTTAATATATACATTAACTGTTAGACAAATGTACTAACTTTTCTGAATTGTCAGAATGCATTGCATTTTATTTTTTAAATAAAAATGGTGAAACTAAATTATTAGAGTTACATGGGGAGAATACTATATAAATAAAAGACAAGCATAGGGAAGATGGTAGCAATGTGAAAAAAAAAAACAACCTAATAACTCCTACTTGCCTTAAACAATCAAGGGCAGTGATAAATATTTGATATTTATAGACTAAGGTGCATTATCATTTAGACCTCAAATGTCTCCCACAAATCTTGTGTTTAGAGATGGAGCTCTTGGAAGGCAATTGTGTCATGAGCAATCCGACCTCAATAATATGTTAATCCATTGATGAGTTCATAGCTTGGTGGAAGTGGACTTGGTTAAAAGATCACAGAGTACATGACTTTGAAGGTTATGTTCCTGTCCCTGGCTCCTTCCGCATTCTTGGGCTCTCGCCACATTCGCGCTCCTTTCGGGCTGCCATGGGTTGAGTGGCTTTCATCCACCCTCTCTCCATAATATTTCTGCCTTGGAGCCATGTGACCATGGACTGAAACCTCTGACATCTTGAGCCAAAATAAACCTTTTCTTCTGCAAGTTGGGTACCTCAGGAAAAAAACAAAAACAAAAAACTATTCCCTCCTTTTTATCCAAGTAGTTCCCAATTCATAAGACAATTTTAAGGGCTTTTTAGAACTTTTGTATTTATAAACACTGACTACAATGAATGTTTCATGTTTTCCATATAGAAAGAAGAAATATAAGTAAGTAATATATGCATGGTCATCAGTTATTTATTTATTTGTGTCTCAGACATTTTTACATATTTTGGTCCTGGTGATAAAAAGATTTTTTGTTTTATTTATATTTTGGCATTTCAGTTTGTCTACTGCTAAACTGAATATATTCTGTGTAATCTCAGAAATGTACTGTATTAGCTCTTAAGGTTAAAGACCCTGCGGATATTTTTTCCTTCTTAAGCTTTTATTTGCCTTGAAAACCTCTGCAGCCTGCCTCTTAGACACAATTTAAAATGAGGTGGTTGTTTTATTCTTCTCTTCATTTCTTAATACTCTTTTCCAAAGCTTCATATTCTTTATTCTTATATTGTTTTGATTACTTCTACTTATATGTTTTCCTAATTATCTTTCTCGTGTTCCTTCCATTATGAATTTCCTAACATAAATTCGTTCCATTTACTTCTATGCATTTGTTCCTTGAGAGAATCTGACATTCATTCTGTAAGAGAATGTGCTTGGCTATGCTTACTACTTTTGCCTCTTCTTTCCAAAAGAAGACACGTGATTCTGTTAATTCTGAATATGAATATATATATAAACCTGTATATAGTCTGGCTCATATGTAGTTAACTATACATCTGAATTTTTCTATAAAATAAATCCATCACTTTTATTCTATTCTTAGATGATTTATAAACTTTGATCCTCTCTCTTTCACACACACATACTCTTTCATGCCGTGCTGGTGAAACATATAAGTCAGACACTATTTTTAAATTTGGTAGAAAAACAGAAAAAGGTGAGAAGAACAATAGTTAAGTAGCAGAGTACAATGAAAGCCTGATCTGTCCGTTCCGGAGTCTCTGCTGTAAACCTCTATACTATGTGGGCATCGGGAAGGCAAGTGGCTGTGGTTTGAGCATTGATAGGATGATCTCCACAAACATTTCCGTGGCTTGCATACCACAGTTAAATCAGTTAAGAAGAAAAAAGCCCTGTATATTTAATAATTACATAAGGTTTAATGTTTAGATAAAAGACTTAAAGTATTCCCATAAGGTATTTCTTTATTAAAAATTGCAAGAACACTTAGGTCCTTGATACTGTTTTTCTCCTAAAGGAGATAAATCAAATACTAAGAATTCCCATTAAAAATGACAATTATAAATTTGGGGGGTCTGATTTTTTTAAGTTCTTTATGTATTCTGGTGAAAAGTTTTTCCCACATTGTGAGTTGACTCAGATCTGTTAGTGGTTTCTCTTGCTGTGCAGAATCTTTGTAATAAAAAGAAATCCCATTTGTTGATTGTGCTAGTTCATGGGCAACTGAGGTTTTGTTCATAAAATCTTTTCCTACATCAATGTCTTCAAGTCGTCTACCTAACCTCTCTTCCAGCCAGTTTAGTGTTTCTGTCTTAATATTTAGATCTTTAATCCATTTTTATTTTAGTTTAGCGCATGGTGAGAGATATAGGTCTAGTTTTAATTTTTTGGCAAATTGAAACCCAGACCTTCCAAATTTGAAGACCCAATCCAAAACTGGTCATCTGAAATAAACAGACATTTCTCAGACAAAGAAGTGGAGATAAAAAATAACATATGAAAAAATGTGTGATATCACTGGTTATTTGAGAGATGCAAATTAAACCAATGCTGAGATTCCTCCTCACCCCAGAAGGAATGGCTACTATCATGAAATCAACCAATAACAAGTGCTAATAGGGCTTTGGCAGAAGAGGAACCCTGCTCCACTGTTTAGTGCGAGTGTAGACTCGTGCAACCACTGTGGAAATCAGTATGAAGATACCTCAAAGAACTAGGATTGGAAGTCCCATTTGACCAGCTATTCTCCTCCTTGATGGAAATCTTCCTCAAAGAATTAAAAGAATCACACCACAGTGATATATGTGCACCCATGTCCATAGCAGTACAGTTTCTAATAGCTAAAACTTGGAAGCAGCCCAATTGCCCATCAGTGGAGACTGGATAAAGAAAATGTGTGTGCATGTGCATGTGCTTCAATAAAATGGAGTACTACTCAGCCATAAAAAATGAGGAACTAGAGACATTTATAGCTAAATGGATGCACATTGTGGCAATACTCTTAAATGAAATAAATAGGGCACACATGTAAATATCGAATAGTTTTGCTAGTGTGAGAAACTGGAAGTGTAAATAAGGACTGAAAGGTATAATAGATAATGCAAAATAGGAGAAAGAGGGGCAAAGGGGAAGTGGCAGAGGAAGGGGTAGGGAAAGAAAAGGGAGTGGAATCAATATTAAAATGAAAAAATGGAAACAAAGTCTGTAGATAGGGAGGAATGGAGGTGTTAAAGGGAGGAGAGGGAATGGGAAAAAATAAGAACCAAGATGCCTTCTGTAAAGGTGCAAATTTCCAATGATGAATATCATTATATCATATACCTTACATGTACCAATAAATTAATTAAAAAGGGAAAATGACATTTGCACATATGCAAACTGTAAGATAAACACTAATTGTTATAAAGTAAGATAGTAATATTTTTACTTAAAGTGTCAATAAGGAGGTAGTAGGTGCCTTTTCCTACTAGATACTTGGTGTCCATCCGTGCTTGGTTCTGTGCTTTGTTACACAGGGCCAGGTCTTGGGGGGCAGGATAGCTGTGTCACATCACCCCGAATCAGTTCTCATCATCATGTTCGTGGAAGGCCCTTCTTGAAAGAGGAATTTGAAATACTTTTTAATTTTAATAATACACCTGAATGTCAGTGTAAAGCCTTCAGTCAAAGCATTCGAGAGTGGCAGTTGCAGTTGGAGGTGATCTCAGGTGTCACTCTTACCGTCCGTCCACCCGTGTAGCCCATGGGCGCCACTCCGGTCTGGAAGAACAGGTGGTAAATGCAAAGTCCTTTGTCTCCCTTTACTGGAGGGTGTCAAGTTTTAGGACTACTCCTGCTTATATTGTTTTCATTTTTCTCTTTGCTTTTGACTTACACTCTTTACCTTTGGAAAACTGGTTGATATTGTATTTGTTGGCAGCAGTTCCTATTAATATTGGTCTTTTTATAAACAAGGGGAAATGTTATGTTTTGAATAAATTGATGAGTTCCTATTAGAAAGAAATATTTTTCATTATGGGTTTAGATTTTACAGTATCCACTAATTTATTTGTCATCTTAAGCTAAAGACAGATCCTTGGATATATGAATGCAGAGACTGAACGATGTGTTTGGATTGAGAGTTTAGCTATCTTCAACAAAAAGTATTATCATTAACATAATACCACTTATTTATTTAGACGTAGCATGATATAGTCATATCTAAATATAGATATAGGTTTATTATTCTTTTAGTAAAATAAATAATGTTAAAGGTATTTCTTTCCTTCTTTATTCTATGTGAAAATCAATTAATATATATATATATATTTTGTCATTTAAAAAAATCAAATTTTATGTGTTCTGAACCACAAGCCATAGGGAGAAGAACAGGGCCACAGTGAAATTAGCCTGATTGTTTTATAATATCTTTTTGAGTCCAAGGTTAATTAGTACCATAGGTGATATGCATTATTCATTACTGCAATCAGGTTTTATTCTGCTGGGTCTTTACCAACTGCAAATTGTTGTTCTTCTCATAAGAAAACCTTGATAAAGCATTGTTATATTTAATTTTGCTGAATTATATTGGTGATATATACATTAGTTCATGTAATTTAAATATTCTAAAAGTGCCATTCCAATCTAGGAAGATAGACAATGAAATTAAAAACTAATGTCCTCTTCTATAGAAGGGTGTAAACTTTTAAGATAATGACCACAAATTATTCTTGCTTATTGTAGTTTTCTTTTACTTTTATTTTTTCTCTATTCTATAGAAAAATACTTGGATAGTGCTGCAGTTAGTGGCAATAGTTTATTATTAAATATTTTAAATTATTCTTACTATTAATTTCCACTATCTCATTGGAATTCAAACTGTGTGAGTGGGGATTTTGTGTATTTTGTCCATTGCTCATCAGTAGCAAATACAAATGTTCTGTAGCTTGAGTGTCTTTTAAATTAATGAACATTTGCAAATAAACGTGTATGTCTCCTGACAGTTTACTATGACTTTAATTGTGGTATTAAATGCCAGGTAAGACTACTTTGTCTCAAGAATAGAAAGTGAAACAAAATTTCAAAAACAACATAGAAATCAGTATTTATTTTGTATATAATCCGGAGTTGCAAACTCAAAGAATGGCCAGGCAGCAAATTATCCTAGTGGTGATTTTCCTGTATTCTGTATCACTGCAGATTTCAGATAATATAAGCAGAAGGATAAACTTTGCTTACTTCTTTATTTTTAGAAGTGGGATCATTAAAATTTTGCACAAACAAAACAGCTAAAAGCCAATCCCTACAGGTATTGGAAATGAATTTTGGATCTTCTTCTTTCTTTAGGGACTGTGCAAAGTGTTTTAGATATCTGTAAATATTTCCATAACTTTCATGTGTGTGGGAACTAGCTATAAGATAATTTCAACTTCAGCAAAACATTTCAGCTTACTACTTTTTGTTAACTTGAAAATGGAAAAACACGTATCTTTTTGCCTTAGCCTAAGAATAGAATTACGGTGTCTATAAAAGTAGTCATAAATTAATTGTCTTATGAAAAATTTAGAGTATATCCATAATATCACATAATGGTTTCAGTCTATTGGTTTATTGTGTTTTCCATCAGAGAAAATTAAAGAATCTCTTTTATTTATTTCATTATAAATTAACACAGAAAATTTAATGTACAACCCAGGCCCCGAGTCGTTAAGGAGGAAGATTCTTTCTTTATGCTTCACAATATCTGAGGAAAATACATAAATAATAAAAATTGAAATATGCCTTCATAAAAACTTGCACACTATCTAAACATTAATGCAGTCTCACTTTTCATCTACTCTTTATTCATTCAAATAATTTTGTAAATTTCCCAATGTCCATTTGTGAGAATTACAAAATATTTTCAAACTCTTCCATTTTATCTTGTAACTTAAGTTGTCCATTTTGATACCTCCCATTAAATTTTTATTAACTATTATGTCAGTGAACCACTGTCAGCCTATATTTATTTTAGGAAGTAAAATGCATTGGGGACCTTTCTAACTCAAAATTTGAAAAAGAATTTTATTCTAGTATGGTTAAGACAAATGTTCATTCAACATGTTCCTGAGGCTGATACATTTTAAGACTCATTACCTTTTGTCTACATAATCTATATAAACCTCTGGGGTCTCACAGATCTGGATTTGACAAATGAAAACCTGGTTAGTTAATGGTGTTCCAAATACCATAGCTTCCAGAAGTAGATAGGCTTGAATAAGTCACTTTACTTGCTACTTACTCGGCAGTTCAGTCTTTGACATGAGAGATTGACTTGGTAGTGGATAAAAGAGTTTAAACATAGTTTTCCCTCTGGTCTTCTCAGTTGTTCACTCTCACTTCTAATAAACAAAGACATTAATAAGAAAAATATCAAA
This sequence comes from Fukomys damarensis, assembly GCF_012274545.1. Lineage (NCBI taxonomy): Eukaryota > Metazoa > Chordata > Mammalia > Rodentia > Bathyergidae > Fukomys > Fukomys damarensis. The sequence continues at coordinate 50,560,027 of NW_022900947.1, read as the reverse complement.
AGGAGGTTTATGTGTATATCTCGTGTATACATGTGAGATACTTTTAAAAAAGATTTTTCAGAACACTGGCTTCTGTTCTCTTCAGAAAGGCGCTATGTAATTTGAGAGGCAGGAGCAGTAAAGACAGAGTACTGAAGTACTCTCTCTAGGGGCAGCGAACTGTGGGGAGGCAAACAGATAGGCAGCAAATGGCCCACAAAGTGTGTTACTTTTTTCCCTGTGGGACCATTTTGCAGGATGATAGGGCTTTCCTCAGTGATTGTGATCAATTTTTATGCTTTTTGGGAAAGAGGGGACAAGGGATCCCTTTGACTATTTCTGTTCTTTTAGGCAAACATTTTCCTATACATCGATTTCTTCTCAATTGCTTTCAACTCAGAATAATGCATACATCAAGGTAGCATATTTTATGGTGACATATTCTGTTATACTTCAACTTCATAGATTTTTCAGAATCTTTTTTTTTTTTACTTGTTCTTCTGGCCCCTGAAAATCTTTATTGTGATATTCATATTTTGTGTTTTAATTTTCACAAAATATAAAAGAGTGACACAAATGTACTATAAACTTGAGTACTGAAAGACTATACTCTTTCTTTAGGTCTTACATTGTTCTCAGGTAAAAACAGTGCATTCAGGGCCGGGGATTTAGCTCAGTGGTTCCACTGCCTGCCTTGCAAGCACAAGGACCCCAATTTGATCCCTGGTACCCCCCCAAAATGCATTCAGTTTCAGATTATTTTAATATTAAATTTTCAGGTAAAAGCGAAAAATGGATCTAAGTAATTTATAAATGATGTAGGGTGAAGAGAAACCCAAATAAAAATAATCATACTACTTGAAAAAAAATGCTACTGCTTTTACATGTAGAATAGTGGCCACTGTGTTGAATTTGAAAATTCCTCACATAATGTTGCCATAAAATTGAAAGTAGTATTTTTTTTAGTTCTACCAAAATAACATAAGTGGTCATGCTCACTTGTATTGTTAATTTGAATTTTATTTGTATTAACTGTTAAAATTATTTGACTTTGTTGCTATGGTGCTTTTACATTTATTATTGTATTATTGCTGTTGGGGATTGAATGCAGGTCCTTCACACTGAGCTATAGCCCCTGTCTTTTTGTATTTTTTATTTTGAGAGAGGCCTAGATAAATTGTCGAGACTAGGCTTATCTTGTTATCCTCTTGTCTCAGCCTCTCAGAATTCTGGGTTTACAGGTATGTGTCACCAGGCCAGACTTATTTTTAGTTTCAAAGTTGTATGCAATAAGGTAATACAACTTATAAAAATTAAGTAGATGCTGAGTGATTGATGTTTTCTTTTCAAAAGTGGCATTATTCAAGTGACTGAGTCTTTCATAGAATGATTTCTAAGCTTTCTTTTCTCTCTGTCTCTCTCTCTCTCTTTCCCTCTCCCCCCTCTCCTTCCCCCCTGCCTTCCCCTTACTCCCCCCCACTTTTGGTGATACCAGAATCAAATTCAGGACCTTGTGCTTGCCAGGCAGGTGCAGCAGCACTATAAGCCATTTTTTTTTTGTTTTCTCTTGAAAATGGAGTCATTGGGTTAGTATTGGGCTTGGTACTTTAGTGGATATACATTTACCATCAGTGGTATACTCATTAGGGTATTTTCTGAATTTTAGAGATTAAATCTTTAAATGAAATAACAATCTTTCTATCTTCCTGTGCACAATCTGTTTCTTTCAATTGTCCAAATTGTTTGCTTTTTAAATGAGAGTCACTCGAGAATCATTTGTAGCAATTAGGGGATATGTTGTCTCTGTTGATAGGCCAGTTGAAGAGATCATTACTGTTGGCTTGAAATTAAAAATCAGAGTTCATCATTTTAGTCCACTGAATTGACATATTATTGGTTGGAGATCAACTCCAAGATTAGGATATTCATCTTTAAATCATACAGACTAGGACTATTATGCAATGCTATCTTGAATCTAATAAATCTACAAAAACATTTGTATCAAAGTATATTGGAAACAATTAAAACAAGAGATGATTAAGAGGAAAATTTCCAATTAGAATTATTTTGAAACTGTTATGAAGTATCCAGTATATATAACAAAGCATTCCAAGTGTGAATAGTCATTTATTTTCAATATTCATGTATCTTACATTAATCTTTTTTTAAAATATCTTTACCACAACCCTGAAACCTGAAATATCAGAAAGCATCTAAAGAAACAGATAGACAGATGATAGAGATGATAGATGACAGATAGACAGATATGTAGATAGAAAGGAACATATTACTTACAGTTCTACACTAAATATATCTTTTCTGGCTTCTGGTCATTCAGTTAGACCTATAATACAAACACTAACGACATAAGGAATATGATTGGACAGTAGAAATTATACAATCCCATATCAAATTAAGTATTTAATTGTTTTATAATTAAAGAAAATACATTTCCCATGAGTTCTTGAATGTTCTAAACTTAAATATCAAAGTACTGCTCCTTCTAGCTATAAAGATAAGCTTTATATAGCAATTTCTATCTTAGATTGACATTTTGAAATACCAAATAAAACAATTGTTTCCCACATCAAGCTGCCTTTTCTATTTTAAAGTCAAATTAGGGATCAAATTACTAATAGTGTTTCATTATTCCCAATAATTTAATCTTATTGCTTTTTCTAACAAGCCTTAACATTTTCCATCTATATGGAATTCTCTATACAAAACAAGATACAATCACATGCCTGGAAAACGTGCTGGAACGCATTATACTCAGCACTAAGGACATGCTTCTTTAATTCTGCCACATTTTTCTTTAGTGTATGACAAAATTATTATCTAAATCTTGATACTACATATCCTTCATATCTGTATACTTTGAAGACATTTTTTTCTAATGTGTCCTTCTGGTCCACCTTAAAAACCCACATACACGCTTTTTTTTTTTAATTGAGTTTATTGGTACATTTTAGGTGCACAGTAGAGTTACATTCATCATTGGGGTCTCGTACCTTTACATGACAGGTCTTGTTTCTTATTTTTTCCCCATTCCCCTGCTCTCCCTTCACTCCCTCCACCCTTCCTTATTTATAAAGACTTTATTTCCATTTTTTCCTTTTCACATATTTTTTCCTTTCCCTTCTTTTATTTCCCCTACCCGTCCCACTTTCCCTGCTCCTTTAGACCTTTTCTTCCTCTTTCACATTATCAATTATACAATTTGAACCTTCTTTACACTTTTAGTTTTTCACACCAGCGAAACTATTTGGTATTTACACACCACACGAGCACTTTTATTTGCTAAAACTAAAACCTTTGTATAAACTTTCACATACATTCGTTACATGGTGCAAGTCTTCACAGGTTCGCAGTAACTTAGTCATTGTCAGCCTCTGCCTCGCTCGTGTGTCGGTGGCTGAGACATTTGTAGCATGTGCGCCTGCCAGGCCCGTCGCACACTGGCTGCTTAACGTGAGCCACAGCTGTCCCAGGCTGAGTCGCCGTCTCACCTGTAGATTTCCAGTGTTCTCTTCTTCACCCCACTATTCCTGACCCTACCATGGGAGGTAAGAGGGAAGGACAAAATGCAGGTGCCATTTTTCTGAGCTAAACTCGAGGAAGGGCTTTAGATTGTAAAGGTTCCTCAAATGTGCCTCATTAGTCCCAAAAGACAAAGAATGTTGGGGATGCAGTAATAATAGAGAGAAGGTTATTTGAGAAACTCAGTAAACGATCTCATAGGGCTTGAATGACATTTAGGGGCCGTGTGGAAATTAGACAGAGACAGAGATGAAGGGGAGATTCGATGTAAGTGTACATATGTGGATACACACAGAGACGGCAAACCTGTTAGAGCTTTCAGTGTTACAAAGAGCCCACTGTGGATTACCTGCCATAGGCTTGCCATCGCTGGATATACAGCTAAATTCTCCTGCACTGAATTCATTTGTATTTAGTTATCCAATAAATATGAATTAAAGTCGCCTAAATGTCAAGTAGTATGCAAGTTGCCTGAGTTGTTACTATCAGAGACTGATGTGAGAGAAACAAGACATGATTTATAAACGGACTCCAAAATTGCTCCTATCCACATACTTTCCTTTGAGTCATGTTTTGTCTTTAAAGTGATTTCTGGAAATCATAGCTGGATACTTGTTTATATTTTAGAAACCACGTTGTTAGTTGCATTTGTTGTTGTGTTATCATTTCTGTTGAATATTAAACCTGACTTGTAAGTAATCTAGTTTATTTCAAATTACAATATAAATAATAGCATATAAGCAAAAATTTGGTTAAAATTTTCATTATAGGAAAAGAATAATAGTAAATAAATAGAGCCTACATTATAATTGATAAATCAATTGACTTGGGGTGTGGCTTTTACTGTGTTAGTCTCTAAATACCTCAGCGTGTAGGAGTTTCAACTAATACATGGTAGCTGACTTCATGTTCTACTAGTGTTCTACTACAAATTCTCTGTGACAGCAGGTTTTTAATCCTATAAAAATGATGTCATTGTCCCTAGTTTTTAAATGGTTATGAAGTGAATTACTAGTTAATTCATGAATGAGCATAACTAAAAGTATTAGTTAAAGAACACACTATAAATACTCTACCAAGATCCAATAGATAAAAATTCTTTCCCAAAAAATGAATTTTTCAAACAAAATTTGGAAAGCAGTGTATAAAATATACTTTTAAGTATATTGAGTAAAACTAAAGTTACAGCAAATTAAACCTAATTTTGCCTTCAGATATTATAGTAAGACTAAAATAACAACAATAATAATAATAATAATAATAATAATAATAGGCAAAAAAATCATAGCTTGAAAGTTGTTTCTTCACAATTGGAAAGAAAATGCACATACAGACTTTCCATCCTCAACAGTGATGGAAAGTCTTTTTTTTCTTTTTTTTTCTTTTTTTGAGACAGGGTCTCACTATGTAGTTGAGACTGACCTGGAACTCACTGTGTAGCCCAGGCTAGTCTCAAACTCACAGTGATCCTCCTGCCTCAGCCTCCTGAGTGCTGGGATTACAGGCGTGCACCACCACGCCCGGCCTAGTAATGGAAAGTCTTATACCTGTGTGAGTACACGGGGGTGAAATTTGTCTCTTCTGTGTGGAGAGAGATGTCCTTCCCACTGATGGATGCGGGGCAGCTGGCCCGAGACCAAGCATTGCCATCAAGTCTGAAGTTGCTGCTGGATGCCCCAGGGTGGCTTCTGATGCCCATCTGTTTTGACTGCTCCAGCTTCTCAGATGTGCCTGGGCTGAGATTTCCCAAGTGAGTGGAGTTGTTGAATAAGTGGCAACCATTGTAGGAAGTAAGGAAGATATGGCAAAATCTGTGGTGAGCACAGGAACTTTATTTCCTCATTTTTCATTATACCTTTAAATACATACATATATTAGGGCTGACACTTAACCTGCTGTACCTGCCTCACTGGGATAATTTGGCTGTAGGCCTTAGTACAGATTCTAGAGTCTGTAACGTTTTTATATTTAAACACTAGCTTTCTGAGGCTCGACAGATGGAGTCTTTGGGTTTGAATACATTTTGTGCCGCTTCCTCTCGAGCATATCATTCTTTCATCGAGTACTTGCTTCCTCAGTGCTCAGCATACCAGAGAAATCCAGACAGAGGGGCCCATGTGGCTGCTGTGCCTCTTGGTGTATGACGACAGCGTATTGCATACACCGCACACTTTGTGTTTGTTCACTTATTACACTTTTCAGTTGGTCCTGTGGATGGAGAGATCTGTGCTGGGGATGTTTGGGCTAAACATCGGCAGATGTCATGCCCTTGACTGATTTTGCTCTCACCCTTTCAGGGTAGTGGGTGTGAGATAGACATTGGATTTATTAACAATCTTTTACAAACTGTTATGCAGGTGTAAATGTAATTACAACCTATTTTCTTCACAGAGCGTGGGGAGAAGTGGAACACTTCATTGCAGAGATAAACTGTACAGTGCTTCTGTACCTTTCCACAGAGTAGGAAACAAACCCTGAAATGCGAAGCATCGTCTTCCTGGTTGCCATGTAGTGTCACAGACAACATGTGTCTTTCATGAGCTGACTGCTTGGGTCACTAGGAGGAGAAACTGGAGGATTTCCATTCGATAAAGTTGCTTATGGGTGAGATTCAGGATTGTAAGAAGGTACATAGAAGGCTACACCTCTTTCCGGGAAATCAGACATTTGAGTAATCGCCCTTTCAAGGCATCAAGCAGTAGAGCAGCTGCAGAACATGTGCAGTCATCTCATTGGGAGGAAGAGCTATGATGGTTCTTTCTGAATTTCCCTTCCTGATCTTCTCAACTTGACCTGATTTGTCTGCTTCCGGTTGATGGCTTCCTCCTAAGATTGCTTAGTTTTTAGTTTGTTTTTTTTTTTTTCATCTTGTTTTACTGGACTTACTCTTTTCTGTGGCTACCAGTGTGTATTTCCCCATTTAAAATATACTTCTTTGTGGGATAGGTTTTATCACAACCCCATTCCTGAACCAATCTCTCCATCTTGTCTTGGAAGAGAAAGCACTTCTTGGTAAAACCAGGCATTTCAAATATTGCCAGCTCGCTAACTGATTTGAAATGAAGGCGAACGTCAAGGACTTCATTTGTAAGTGCAGTTTTATGGGAAAAGTTAGTAACTAATGGGACTTTTCCAGAACACTAACCATCCCTTAAAAAACACTGAAGTATTTGCCATGGCATTCAGTATTCTGAGAAGATAATTTTGAATGCTGCCTAATATGTCATTGTATCCTCATGCTGACAGTTTATTTAACAATTTCATCATTATTGGTAATTTCGACTACCTTCTCTACCTTGTGGAGTGACATTTTAACACCTATCTGTTTTAAAATATTTGACAGTATAAATTTTAAAATGGAAAAGCTGAAGACTACGAATGTTTGTGTGTAGGAATTTTCAAAGTTTTGAAGGATATTTAAATGCTGTATACCAGAATTGTGCTTCTTATCCCACAAATAATAAATGAGTGTGAAAGACACACTTTCGTAATTTGACTTTTTTTATTTTTAGTTCTGCATTTTTAGATTCCTTATATGTAACCCGAAATCCATTGCCAGAGAAGTAGATTTTTAACAACTGCTATGCAAACATTGTGGCCAGTGTATGTATGGCTCATATTATTAAAGGTGCAAAAAGTGATAGTGTGCCTTCCACACTAGATGGCTAAATTCTTTCTCTTGTTTTATATATTGCTCCAATGATTTTTGCTCGGAAACTTTTAGATGTTACTGGGGTGTAAGTTTAAATGTCCAGCCTCAATCTCGTTTCTAGAACATATGTCTGTCCCTACAATGCCTTCCATGAAGGTGAAGGTCTACAATAAAGCAATAAGATGATGGAAATGAGTACTATGAAATCATCATAAACAATGAAATTCCTAGACCTGTAAGAAGGATGCACTTTAAATGAACTTTAAAAGCTTTTGAAGGAATATCTTCCAAAGATAAAATTAATCCTGTGTACATTTGGTCTGAACTAGAGAAACAGTATTGTGATTAAGAATGCAGTTTAAAGAGGAACATAAGAAATTCATCACTTCTCATTGAAACGATTCCCAGTCAGTGATTTTATCAAAACATACAAGGTGCAGAATTTAGTGTCAAAGTTACCTTTATTGTATAGCTGTTTTTAAAATCCATACTGCTTAGAAACTGATTTTATTTTATTTTTTCTGAGTTCTGAAATAGATGCTTGGCTTATGAGAAAATGATCCAAGGCCTGGAGCTGTAATGCAGTGATGGAGCACACTCCAAGTATGTGTGAAGGCCTGGGTTTGATTCACAGCCTCGTCTTCCCAATAGAAAAGAAAATAAGAAAGAAGATTATTCATATTGTACAGATTCACTGGTATATGGAGGCTACCAAAATCTTCAGTAGGGTCACAAATTTCATGTATAGTATCAGAAAAAGAATAGAGACAAAGGATAACAAATATTTGCTTCAATTATGGTATTTTTTATTGACATTTTTAAAGATTAGAAAGAAAGTCATGAAAAATAGAGATTATATCATTTTGGAAAATTCCATTACTCACATAGAGAAGTGAAATCATTTTGGAAGTTTTGTTTGTTTGTTTGTTTGTTTGTTTAGTTTGTTGATTTTACAACATCCAAATAGTATTTGGGGAGTGTAATTTGACTTTGGATAAAAATATTGACATGCTGTTACACAATTGAAAGAACTAGAATTTTGACCATACAGAAAATTAAAAAGAAAACAAAACAAAAATCTAAAAATTTCCAATAGAAACAAGCCTCTCTAACCAAAATACATATTTATACTGAGAAGATAATTTGAAGACCTAAAAAAAAAGTTATGAGTGGTTGTCACAGTTAATCTAGAAGATAAAGGTTGGAAAATATGAAAACAAGCATTTGGGTGATAACCCAGAGATTAAACCAAAGGCAGCCCAACAACAAAAATAAAACTGAGAAAACACTTAAGCAAGACACAAAGACAGACTTCCAGTTCACCAAAGGCAAACAGTAGGGCAAATGAGGATGAAAAGGCTGATAGTGAACTACCAGGAAACCCTGAACTCAAAGTACAGGAAGTAACAAAACAGATCAGTCAGGCTCTAGAAAAATTCAAAACAGAAATAATTTCCCAGATAACCATAGAGATGGTGAGCAAAATGAAAGTCATGATTCAAGACTCTAGAACAGAAACTGACATTTTAATGAAATATTATTCATTTTACTCATAAGGGGGATACATTTTATTGTGAATGGGCCAAATAGAGTAGGAGGTTTTGGAAGAGAGGGAGGAGGAGGTGGGAAAGATAGAAAAGGAGGAGGAAGAAAAAAAGTTGGGCTGGCCAGAAGAGAAAGCAAGGAAAGGAAATCAGTGATCTTCTGGTCTGCGTTTTTCATGATTATACAATGCCCAATCTTTTTAGAAACAATGACTTTATACCACTGCTTCTCTGTTTATCTCTGTTTCTCTTTTCTAAGTATACCTTAAATTTCTTACTAAAACATGACAAATTCATTTTATTTTAATTTTTTGTTCTTGTATTTATTGTTTTAACTTTACATTTTTATTAGTACAGATCTATCATACATATCAATCACAGTCATTACAGGGAATTTGTATTTGTACATAATATATCTTAATTCTTTTTTACCCGTTCCCCTCCCTTCCCTTTAACCATTCTTCCCTACCTATTTAGAAAAGCTTTATTTTCAGTTTTCTCTTCCATTTTCTTCCCCCCGCCTTTTCCCTTTCTTTCTTTTCCCTTCCGATGCCCTTGTTCCCTTTTCATTTGAAACTATTCTTCTTACTTTCCAATAGCAGGTCTCCATTTTGTTCCTTATTTACCCTTTGGGTTTCTTATGCAAGAGAAACAATGCAACATTTAAACTTGTGTGTATGATTTATTTCCCTTAAGATTGTGGTATCCAAAGAATGGCTGCTATCAAGAAATCACACAATAACAAATGTTGGCGGGGTTGTGGGGAGAAACTCCCTTAAGATTGTGGTATCAAGTAACATCAATTTTTTCTACAAGGGATTGAAGTTTCTTCTTAATGGCAGAGCAGTCCTCTATTGTATGTAAATACCGCATTTTCTTTATCTGCTCACCTTCTGATGGGCATATGGGCTGCTTATTTCCAATATTTAGGTGTTATAAGTTGTGTTGTTATAAATATTAGTGTGCATGTATTACTGTGCTGTGATGCTTTTAATTCTTTTAGGAAGATAACTAGAAAAGGAATAGCTGGGTAAAATGGAACCTTTTTGAGGACTCTCCACACTGATTTCCAGTGGTTGCCCCACTGTACACGTACACGAGCAGTGGAGAAGGGTTCCTTTGCCCCTACAGCCCTGCCAGGATTTGTGCATTGGTTGATATCTTGATTATAGCCATTCTTTCTGGAATGAGATGGAATCTCAGTGCTGTTTTAATTTACATTTCTCAAGTGACTGATGTTGAGCATTTTTTGTATATTTGTTTACTGTTTGTTCTTTTTCGTCTGAGAAATGATGTCCGTTCATTCCAAATGCCCATTTTGGATTGGGTTTTTCCATTGGGGGGAGGTCTGAAAAAAAATTTTTTTTTTTAGTTCTTTATATAATCTAGATGTTAGTCCTTTGAGGAGAGGCTAGTAAAATTTTTTCCCATTCTGTGAGTTGCCCTTTTATTCTGTTGATGATTTTTTTTTTCTTTTTTGGGGCTGTGCAAAGAAGCTTTTAAATTTGATGTTATCTCAGTTGTTAATTCTTAAATTCTGTCTTTCAGCAGATTGTTTTTGTTTCTGTATATAGATCTTTGATCCATTTCAATTTTAGTTCAGTGTATTGTGAGAGATACTGGTCTAAGTTAAAATTTTGGCATGTAGGAAGTCAATTTTGCCAGCGCCATTTATTAAATGCTTGCTAGTCCAATTATTTAAAAAGGAGATAATAAAAATTGCATATTTTTGTTAATTTTTAGAAGATAATATGTCAGAAAATATAAAAACGACACTTATAGCAACTTTATTCAATCCAAGAATCAACTGGTGGAAATGACACCTGTCTGAGCAATGCCTGGCGTAGTCAGTATGTAAACAGATTTACTGTCAAGTTATACTTATGGTATACTGTTGAATGTTTGAACATGTCTTTCTCTCACTGAAGATGTTTCATGCCCTTGTCAAAGGTAAGGAGGCTGAGTGTGCTTGGAGTTGTTTCTAATCTATTCTTTTTCATTGATCTTTGGGTCTTTTTTTTCTTTTTCTTTTTCCCAGTACCATCCTGGTTTTTGTTTGTTTGTTTGTTTGTTTTGTTTTGTCTTGTTTTGTATCATAGCTTTGTAGTATAGCTTCAAATCAGGGCTTGTGATGTTTCCTTCTTTACTCCTTTTGCCCAGAATTGTTTTCACTCTCTAGGTCTCTGCTCTTTCCATGTGAATTCTGGGACTCTTTTTTTTTTAGTTCTGTGAGTTATGCTGTTGGTATTTTGATTGGGGTTGCATTAAATTTGTGTAACAGTTTTGGAGTATGGCCATTTTCACCATATTGGTTCTGCCTATCCAAGAACATGGGATATTTTTTCATTTCTGATACCCTCATTGATTTCCTTTTTAAGAATACTGTAATTGTGTTAGATTTATTTCTAAGTATTTCATGATGATACTGTGAAAGGTGTTGTTTTCCTAATTTCTCTGTCATTTGTATACAGGAATGTTATTGATTTTTGAGTATTAACTTTGTATCCTGCTATGCTGTTAATATTGGTTATTAATTGTAGGAATCTTTTGGTGAAGTTTTGGGAGGTCTTCTATGTGGAATATCATGTCATCAGCAAATAATGATAATTTAATGTTTTCCTTTCTTATCCTTATTCTTTTGTCTAATAGCTTTGGCTAATTTTCCAGAACTATATGTAATGGGAGTGATCATAGTGAGCATCCTTGTCTGGTTCTTGATTTGAGTGAAAACTTTTGGCTTTTGACTATTTAGTATGATGTTGGCTGTTAGTTTGTTATAGATGACTTTTTATCAGATTAAGAAAAGGACCTATTTCAGATTTCTGTTGGATTTGTATCACGTATGGCTGTTAGATTTTTGTGAAATGCTTTTTCTGCATCTACTGAAATGATCACATGATTTTTATCCTTGGTTCTGCTAATATGGTGTATTATATTTATTGATTTGTGTGTGTTGCACCATTTATGCCTCCCTAGGATGCATCCTACTTGGTCATGGTATGTGATCTTGATTATTTGCTAATTATATTCGCTAGTATCTTGTTTAGGATTTTTACAACAGTATTTATTAAGGAGATTAGCCTGTAACTGTCTTTTTTGTTGGATCCTTTTCTGGTTTTGGTATCAGGGTAATAATTGCTTCCAGGAATTAGCTTCGGAGTGTTGCTTCCATTCTAATTCATTAAGGATTTTAAGGAGTAGCAGCATTAGATTTTCTCTAAACTTTTTGTGGAATTCAGCAGTGAGTCCATCGGGACTTTGGCATTTGTTTGTTGGTAGTTTTTAAATTACTTCCTCAATTTCATTGATTGATATTGAATTATTTAGAATTTTTATATCTTCTTTATTCAGCTTTTGTCCCTTCTTATTTATTCTTATTTATCTAGGAATCTGTCAATTTCTTCTGAGTTTTCCATTTTAGAGTAAAGGTTCTCAGAGTAGATATTAATGATCTATATTTCTGCAGGACCTGTTGTGATTTCACCTTTTTCATTTCTGATTGCACAGATTTGAGTCTTTCTTTCCTTTTTGATAAAATTAGCTAAGGGTTTGTCTATATTATTTAAGCTTTTAAAGAACCAATTCTTTGATTCATTCTTGTATTGTTTTCTTAGTCTCAATTGCATTAATTTCTGGTCTGATATTTATAATTTCCTCCTCAGAGCTTTGGACTAGACTTGCTGTTTTTTCTGTAGAAGCTTGAGGTTCAACATTACATTGTTTATTTGAGCTCACTCTGCTTTTCTGATGTGGGAATCACCACTAGAAATTTCCCTCTTAGAAATGTTTTCATTGTGTCCCATAAGTTTCAGTATGTTTTATTAGGATTACCGTTTCATTGTAGAAACTGTCTAATTTCTTCCTTAATTTATCTGTGACTCATTGGTCGTTGAGAAATTATTGAATTTGCATGTGTTTATGTAATTTTTGTGATTTATTTTTATCATTTATTTCCAATTTCATTGCAGTATGATTATAATATTCATGGGTCAATTTTAGTTTATTTGCATTTGCTTAAGCTTGATCTGTGAGCTAGTATGTGATCTATTTTGGAGAAAGTTCTGTGTGCTAATGAGAAGAATGTATATTCTTTTTCTGGTGGTTATATTATATCTGTAGATATAATCTAAATCAGTGCTTTAAAAGATATGTTTCAGCTGATATTTATTTTTGTGTGTGTGTGTGTGTGTGTGTGTGTGTGTATGTCTAGATGATGTGTCTATTTGTGACAGTGGGGCATTGGGGTCCCCTAGTACTGTTTTGTTAGTTCTTATCTGACTTTGGATAGCCAAACACAAATGTTTGTTTTATATAGTTGGGTGTCCCAATAATTGGTGCATATATACATGTGATTGTTATCTCTTCCTCTTGGATTGATCCCTTGACAAGTATATAGTATGCTGACTTTCTTTATCTTTTCTGATCCGTCTTGGTATGAAATTTATTTTGTCTGAAAATAGAGCAGCTACCCCTGCTTTTTTCTGAGCTCCTGTCACATGGAGTATTGTTTTCCATCCTTTGACCTCCAGTCTAAGAGTTTCTTTTTGAGTTAAGTATGTTTCTCTTATGCAACATATTGTTGGATCTTGTTTCCTGATCAATTCTGCCAATTTTTATTTGGATTGGTAATTTGAAACCATATTCATTGATGACCATAACTGAAATTCACTGACATATCGTTATCATGTTATTTTCCTGTTGTTGGCTTCTAATCTTTCCCTTCTGTTTCACTGATTGCCTTCCCTGGTGGATTCATTCTATGAGGATTCTTGGAGTTGTCTCCATTGTCTTTTTTTTTTTAGAATATCTCTCAGAACTTTTTGGATTGTTCCCTTGGTGTGCAGGAAATTCCTCAGATGCTCTTTGTTGTCAAAGTATCTTATTTCTCTATCAGTTTTAAAAGGTAGCCTTGTGGGGTTCCTAATCTGGGTTAGAGGTAGTTTTCTCTTAGGGTTTAAAATGTTTCTCTTCAAGATCTCCTTGATTGAAGAATTTGTATTGAGAAGTCTGTTGTGCTTCTTATGGGTAAGAACAAAAAATTAAACTATCTCACAGAATTAGATAATTTTTTCCTTCTTAAATTTAAATAAGTATTTTAAATGATACTTGGAAAACCGTGGAGTTAATTAATGTAGAACAAAATAATCATTTGAAATAGTAGAATGCTATTTGATTTTACTTTTTAAAACTGCATTTATTTTATCTATTATACATTTTGGTTCTCATTTATACTTTCAGTTTCTCATACCAGAGAGACAATTCAATATTTATACATGTATGTCTATAGAAAGCAAAGGTTCAAAGGGAAAGGGGAAAGCAGACTTGGGTGGGGGAAAGGAAAGAAGGGAAAATAGAAGAAAAAAATGGAAACAAAGCTTTTATAAATAGGGAGAGGTGGAGGGGTGGAAGGGAGGGAAAGGGAATGAGAAAAATCAAGAACTAAGATATCTCATGTACAGGTATTCCCAATGATGAATTTGATCATAATGCAAGCCTAATGTACCAGTAAAGTTAATTTTTTTAAAAAACTGCATTTACCGTGTTTGACTTTGACTTTGTAAGTATAGTATTTCCTATTTAAAATTTCAAGTTTTTGAGTATAATGAGAATAACTTAAACTTTTGTTTATATCCTCTAATGTTATAGCAGTGCTAATGTAGCTATGCATCTATATTCAAATGAATATTTTTGATAATTTGAAGATTATTTCATACTTGCACAAATAAGTTCATTATATTTTCTAAAATAATTCTGAGTTGAATGTAGCTTTTTAAAAATTTAATGTTTTCGGGCCAGGGATTTAGCTCAGTGGTGCCACAGCCTGCCTTGCAAGCGCAAGGTCCTGAGTTCCATCCCCGGTACCCCCCCAAAAAAATTAAATATTTTCTCTCATGCTTAGAAAAATCAACCAAAACCTTTTAAATTGATATGATAAGGACTAATATTGGTCACATTAGAATGTAGATTGATTTTTACTAAAAGGTTAAAGTCTTTGTTTAACTGCAAATAAGCCTTATGGAAAATAATTAGCTTTGGAAATGAGAGATCAAAAATGGCAGTCCCAGTAAGATCTTCCTGCCCTTACCTGACATACAGATAAGCCAATGATAGAACAATGATGCCAGGTAAGGCAAGAACAGGCTGAATGAAGCTCAATTTTTGATCTCTTGCTTTCAAGGCTCATTATTTTTCACTTAGTTCTTATATTCAAGGAAACACAAATAACTAGAGAGACACATCTAGTACATCAGTTAGGTCAAAAAATTCATTGATGATAAATCAGTTCATTTTATACTGTTGTGTATCAGAAACTGTTTCGTCTAAGTCACTTAATCAATGACATCATTTAAAAAGGTAAATACATGTTTCAGGGTGTTATTCCCATTGATAGGCTATTTCTATCCTTCTTGACAAATATTTTTCTTAAAATAATTTGTTCTGTGTAAATGTCTGTTCATATTGGTTCTTGCTTTGCTTGTGATAAAATATTGGATGAATGAATGATGATAGTATGCTAAAAATATAGATGGAGTTAGTGTTAATCACTGGTAAACTTTTAATTTCCCTTAATTTTCCTGTAACACATTTTGAAATTGTTGCTGGTATGGCCTTGATATAAAATATCTCACAGGAGTCTTGTGGGGAGCTGTACTCATCAGTGGACTCACCATTTGATGAGTACAGTGGGAGATGGGCCTGGTTAGAGGTGGTCTCCTCGCATGGCCTAGAAGGGTTCATTCTTATCTTTGGCTCCTTTTTTTGTCTCTCTGCTTCTTGGCTGCCAGAGGCTGAGAAGGTTGCTGTCCTTTGCTAGGCATTTGTGCTTTACCTTTCCTGCCTTGGAGAAAGCTGACTATAGACTTAATCCTCTAAAACCATGAGCCAAAATAAACCTCTCCTCTTATTATTATTAAATAATATTTATTATTTATTATTAATTTATTATGTATTTATTATCCTATTATTTATTATTAAATTGTTGGTGTCAGGTATTTTATCCCAGCAACCAAAAGCTGACAGAATGACATACATTATAAAATACACATTATATCTGTTAAGACAGCATATTTTGTAAATACAACATATTATTGAATGCACATTCTGTATAAATATAATATGCACATAATAGACATATTACATATGCAGTACATCGGTATCGATGTGTCTGCCTATGGTTATTTGGGGGGCAATGCTGAATATCTAGCTCGTTCAAAACCTTGTGCATGCATAAACCTCTCCTTATTATTATTAAATAATATTTATTATTTATTATTAATTTATTATGTATTTATTATCCTATTATTTATTATTAAATTGTTGGTGTCAGGTATTTTATCCCAGCAACCAAAAGCTGACAGAATGACATACATTATAAAATATACATTATATCTGTTAAGACAGCATATTTTGTAAATACAACATATTATTGAATGCACATTCTGTATAAATATAATATGCACATAATAGACATATTACATATGCAGTACATCGGTATCGATGTGTCTGCCTATGGTTATTTGGGGGGCAATGCTGAATATCTAGCTCGTTCAAAACCTTGTGCATGCCTGTATGCAAGGCAAGTACTCTACCTCTGAGTTATAGCCCCAGCCCTATTTAGATATGATGTAAACCTAATTACTATCTAAATATGCTTCAGGGTTATTTAGTATTTTCTGACACATTGTCAGTAAATTTAATCTTTTCTATAATAGGAAAAAATTCTGTTTTGAGGAATTTATAAATTAAACACAACAATATTTTTTATAGAATTATTTTAGGTGTCCAAAAAGCTTAACATAAATAATTCTTATAGTATTCCAATAACATTAATCTATTTGCATGGATTGTACCCAATAATTGTCACATTAATGAACTATCTACCTTTAGCAAAATTGAAAGCCCTGTGAAAGAGACACCCTTTGTGGTGCAGTTATATTTTTTTCTAAAGCAAATAAAAAATGCAGTCATAGCTATAATTTTTTTCTATGACAAAAGGAAAAATATCTTAAGGAAGTAAAATGTGTTATTGATTAAAAAACGAAATTAGGGCCAGGGATTTAGCTCAGTGATTCTGCTGCCTGCTTTGCAAGTGCCAGGTTCAATTCCTGGTACCAAAAAAATATATATATATATTTTTGTCGACAGTTATCCACGAATACAGATCTCCACTGTTCTTCCCCAACTAGCCAGTAATTTATTAGCCCTGTGAAACATAGTAAAAAAAAAAAGAGGATGAGTTCAGCAAAATTAAAAGGAAGAGTACCAGAACAAAGGAGAAGCAGTATTGGACAGTTTCAGTTAAAATGCAATGTAAGTTATGAAATAGTACTCTGTCCTCCTTAGAGTAGAAAGGCCCACTCATTTGTGCTTTCAGTTCCACAGTGACTAAATGTACTCCTCAAACCCTTGAATTATCAGGTGCAGTCAGATCTTGATTTTGTGTTCCTTGCAAAACACGCTTTTGAAATATCCACATTCAGATGTTTCATGGTGGATTTTTTTATCAGTTGTTTCAAAGAATGTCACATTTTTATTCAGTTCAATTCTCAGTCATAGAATGTTACAGAGTGTCTTAGTTACTTTTCTCCTGGAGACAAAATATGCAACACCCAAAGTTAAGGAGGAAAAGTTTATTTAACTCACAGTTTGTAGAGTATTCAGCCCTTAACTGGCTGAGTCCAAGGCAAGGTGGGATGGCAGAGGGGCATCACAGAGGAGAAACAGTTCATGGCAGGCAGAAGGTAGCGAAGCAGTGAAATAATGAAGCAGTGAGAGACAACAGCAGCACTTTTTCTGTGATCTACGCTACCACCCTTAGGGTGGGTAGCACTTGCATCTGGGGTAGGGCACCCTTAATCTGAGCATCACTTCCTAATTCCAGCATTACATACTTGAGATCCAGCCACCTGGGAAAAACCCCACCTATGTCTTCATAGGGCTTTAAGGGGACATCTAAGTACAAGCCATAATAGAGAAAAATTGGCTATCACCAATTTATACTGGTAGCTGTTTACTTTTTCTATTTCTTAGAGTTTTTCTCTTAGGCTCTTTCTTTTTCTAAATAGGTAGGACACACAAAGATACTAAATTTCAATGCTATTGATGTCAATTTACATGTAGAATTAGGTGCCTTGTTTAAACATAATTTTGCTACAGTGATGAGTCTATTTAGCATAGCATGGATGTTTCACGACCGAATATTAATCCTTAGAGAACATTAGTGTTCTGCAGACCAGGAGGAAGGGCTTGATAGCATTCATTTCTGCGGGTTAGTCTTTTGCCAAGCTCATTCATGTGGCCACATATAATGAAAAACTTTAAAAGCCAAAACTTTTCAAGAAACAAAAAGAAATTTCCTTTGTAATGATTTATGGAAGGTATGACTGTCTTTCTCTTTTACAGTACAAAGATAAATACTCTCAAGCTTCCAGTAATTGGTAGTTTGACAGTTGCACATATTACAGTGTAGAGTTGAGTGCTTGTGTATAGGTATGGATAGTCCAAGAATATGTGGTTCTTCATAGTGTGTAAAAGACTTATAAGTGACTGACAATATGTAAATATTCATTCTTAAAATTTAAACAAAAAATTACATTCTGAAAATAAGGAATTATCCAAAAATAGAAGCTTTAAAATTAAATCATTTTGGGGCTGGGGATTTAGCTCAGCGATTCAGTGGCCTGCCTTGCAAGCTCAAGGACCCGAGTTCAATCCCTGGTACCCGCCCACCCCCCAAAAAAATCATTTTCTGAAATAATCATTATATATTTTAAGTGTTCCTGAGAAGAAATTGCAGTTTTGCTAAGAAAAAATAATTATTGTAATTAGAATGCTGTCAGCTGCATTTCGCTCCAGTGTGGGATGTTGTGATGCAGTGTACACAAGCTTAGCAATGGTGAGAGACTGGCGTTACTGGCCAGCAGATGTTTCCATCCAGCGCACAGATCCCCGAAGCTCAGGGCTGTACTGTGGAATAAACTGAAGTAGCATTTTACTGTCTCTCTGGATTCCCACCAATAAATAGAGAAAAAGAGAGAGTGAGGGAGGGAGGAAGGGAGGGAAGGAACTGGGTGGGTAGATTTGTAGAAAGGGCGTGAAATTGATCGAACAAATAGGTCTCCATTGGCTCTGGACATTATTTTCTGAAAAAGTTTCTTAGGTAAAAGTGTTTCAAAATAGTCCTAATTTCTTTGAGACTTTTTAAGGAACCCTGTGAGGTGTCCCTTTGTGCATTGCAACTGGGTATGAAGAGTGTTAAGTGGTGCCCTACAAAATATCTATATTCATCGGCCAGAATGAATTGTGTGTTTAATACACACTGTAATTTCATCCATTTCACTGTTATTACATTGTGACATGTACACTGACTATCTTTGTTGCATGATTGGAATTGCTAAACAGAAGAGAAGACCCCATTGTTTTCCACCTTGCAAGCATGAGAAGGTAGGAACAGAAAGCTCTTAATTACCGCATTTCTATGTTGCTAAAGTAGGGCTCCCACAGAGGTCTCTTTGTAATGCAAAGGATAGTGAATTATGAAAGACGGGCTTAAAAGGGTATTGTAAAGGAATTGGAGAATTCAAGGTCACAACTAAAGAATTGGCTAAATGAAGCTTTACAGCATTTTTAACATACTGAATTTGAAGAAAAGATCCTCAGGAAGGAAAATAGATACAAATTAAATTCTACTATCCATAGTAGAATAAGAAATAAAAATTTATAATTTATGGGAAATTATGAACAAATTTATGAATTTGAGTTTTACTCAAAATATATGGTTCCATTTTCTAATATAAATCACTTTTTATATTTTACTATTATATATTTTATAATATATTTTAGCTGTATTTTTATTGCCATATTTGTATTTTACTATATATATTATTTGAACTTTACAGGTTGTCTTGCCTTTAAAAAAGTATCATATGCTATTATATCTATATTGCCTTACAAATAATATTTATTGAAAAATATTAGCATAATATTGTTTGAAATATATAAATAGGATTACAGATATTTTATACTTTTTGAAATAAATATTGAGGAAATATATTAAAGTACTATGAGATAAATTGAAGTATAAGCAAATTGAAAATTACTCTTATTAAATTTGCCCAGAAAACACAGGTGTGTCTTCTGCAGTATAAGTTTCAAGTCTCTTTCTTATGTAAGAATAAAAGTTTAGATATTAAGTACTTTGTGAAGGTTTAAAATGAAAGTTGTTCAAATGAAATTGGGTTAAACATATTAGTCATTGAAGTTAAAGTCTTCACAGGTTGCATAATAATAATATATAATTTAGCTGAAGTTCTATTAACTTTGATCCATTTAGCAAATAGGTCACCAGTCACATTGGGGCTTTTTTTCCTCAGTATGTTGTTTATGAGAAGGTGACTTTGGAAGTTTGAGTTTTGTGGAATGAATTGTAAAGGAACCCTATGAAGCGGTGGTGTCTTTCAGTTGAAAATGAAGAGTGTTAAGTGGCGTTCCGTAAAATGTCTACGCACTTAAGCCAGGCCTCTGTCTCATAATTCTGATTACCTGTATGAAATTTGAGGATCAATTCTATGTAGTGAATAAGGGAGAATTGCAGAGTGCTAGAAGATTTCTTTCTGGATACAGCTGTGCAACCTTGGGTCATCAACTAACTGTGAAAGTGTTTTGAAGCCCTTTTTTTAACAGAGAACTGTATATTTTAAATACCACTGATGAGACATAGAAATAGCTGATAAGTAACACTCTGTCCTTCCATGAATTGTTTCTGTAAGTGGATATGCACATCAACTAAATGTGAATACATCATTTAATCACTTCATTATTTCCCTATCAAAGTAGTCATTTATCTACTCTTGTAAGGTCAGCTTTGCAAAATATGTAAAACATTTGAGAATAAAGCCACCTACTATACTAAGTGATCTTTAAACAACTTGTTACATTAACTAGAAAGGGCTTTAAGTTTCTAGTAATAGAATTGGTATTTATGGGAACAGAGCTCAGCTTTTATTTGTATGTGTTTCTAAGAAGAAATGATAGAAACAGACTGGTCAAATCACTACAAAACAGAAGTTAATTATGGAGTCACAAAGCCCAAAATCAAATGGGAATCAAAGAGAAAAGGAATGAACAGTCTCGACAGTGATCAGGTGAAATATTTAAATTTATAGCAATTGGGACTCCAGCTATTACCTACAACTTAATGTGAAATGTAATTTAGGAAAGTCCATTGACTCAATGGTAGCATTGTAGTGAAAGCCTTTCTGTTGGATTAGAGAACTTCTTTGAGTATTTTCCTAGTCATTTTCCTTGTCACTGAGACATATTTGACACTGGCAAATACTTGACACTGGTCAAATAAAGGAAAGGTTTATTGGCTCATGCCAAGGTCACCTGGCTCCCAGACAGGATGTCATGTCAGAGGAGAGCTGTTCATGGAGTGACTTTTGGGCAGTAGAGACAGAGAGCTCAAAGGAGGTGACAGGAAGGGAGATAAACCCTCCAGGCCAAATCCCCAGTGTTTTTTAACCAACTCCACCTCTCAAAAGCAAGCCAGCTTCCTTGCCCCCACAATTCATTCATCTCCCCAAAGCCCCCCTATGATCTAGTGAGGCATGTAGGGACATCTCTGAACAAACCATAGCCAGTTGTTAAGATTTTGAAGCTAAGCTTGCTGTTACATTTCTAAGTGCACCTTCAATTAATGTGTGAGAAAAACAATTCTCAAGTTATGTGTGAAGGTGAAAGATGAAATAAGGTGAGATATCAACGAAGGTAAAATCTGGAAAGAGAATAATAATTCTTCCAGTGGGGACCATCCCTACTGGAGGAAACATAGCCTCTTTAATAAATGGTGTTGGAATAACTGGATCTCAACTTGCCAAAGATTAAAACTAGACCCTTATCTTTCATCATGCACTAAATTAAACTCAAAATGGATTAAATATCTAAATATTAAAACAGAAACACTGAACTTGCTGGAAGATAAATTAGGCAGAACTCTTGAAGACTTTGGCATAGTAAAAGACTTTATGAACAAATCCTCAGTAGCGCGGGAACTAGCATAAAGAATCCACAACTGGGATCTCATCTTATTAAAAAGCTTCTGCACTGCAAAAGAAACCATCAACAGAACTAAGAGACAACCTACAATGTGGGAAAAAATTTTTACCAGTTGCTTCTCAGACAAAGGACTATATCTAGTATATATAAAGAACTCAGAGCAATCAGCCCTCCCAAATATAAAGACCCAATTTAAAAATGGGCATCCAAGATGAATAGGCATTTCTCAGACAAAGAAGTAAAAGCAGCAAGTAAATATATGAAAAAATGTTCCACATCACAGGTCATTGGAGAGATGCAGATGAAAACAACACTGAGATTCCACCTCACCCCGCAAAGAATGGCTGCTATCAAGAAATTACACAATAACAATTGTTGGCGGGGTTGTGGGGAGAAAGGAACCCTTTTCCATTGTTGGTGGGAGTGCAGACTGGTGCAACCACTATGGAAATAAATATGGAGATACCTCAAAGAGCTGGGAGTAGAGGTTCCCTTTGACCCAGCCATCCCTCTGCTGGGTATCTTTCCAAAAGAATTAAAAGAAACATACCACAGTGACATATGCACACATATGTTTATAGCGGCACAGTTTGTAATAGCTAAAAGTTGGAAACAGCCCATCTGCCCATTAGTTGGAAACTGGATAAAGAAGACGTGGTTTTTCTATAAAATGGAATATTACTCAGCCATAAAGAATGAGAAATTAGAGCCATTCATAGGAAAATGGATACATATTGAGGATATATGCTTAAGTGAAATAAATAAGTCACACATGTGTAAATATTGAATAGTCTCTCATGTGAAAAACTATAATAGTACACAAGATCCCAATGGGATAATTAATAGTGTGAAATAGAAAGAAAAGGGCTAAAGGTGTAGGGAAAGTGGAAAGGGTAGGGGAAAGGGAATAAGGGAAAAGAAAAAAATGAAAAAGTGGAAATAAAGTGTTTGTAAATGGGGAGGGGAGAAGGGGGTGAAGGGAGGGCAAGGACAAGGGGACAAAATGAGAACCAAGACCTGTCATGTAAAGGTACAAGATCCCAGTAATGAATGTAGCTATATTGTATACCTAGATTGTACCAATAAATTCAATAAAAAAGAAAATAATATTTCTTCACTTGTTTAAATATAAAGCACCGCAAAGAGTAAGGTACGATGGATCACAGATGATAAATTAGTTTAAGTCTTCGCATTGGATTTCTTAATCAGCCTGAGGCCAAAAATAGTTAGAAAGTTCTAGACATTGTGAAATATGTACAGCACTTGTTTGGATTTATTAGCCTTTGATTTTTCTACATAGTTGGATGAGCTGCTACCTTTTCTGATATTATTTAGTTTTTACAACTTGTGTATGAAATCTCTCTTTACCTACATAAGATTTTCAATAGGACAGAAATGGGAGGAATAGCTTTATTTACTTCCAACTAAATCCTAAATTTATTTTCTTGTGCTAATGCCTAAAATCTTCAGTTTTCATATCAATCACGAACAATAATATGGTTTTGATATTTTCTCCTGTATATAGTTTTCTCCTTGTTCTTCCTTATCTTCCTGTAAAAGTAAGATCTTGAGAGTACTGCCAATAATATTTTTATTTAATTTATAACTCTAATTTCACTCTAGTTCAAAATCAACTACAGTATAAATTATCTGGTCTTTTAGAAAAGTAGAGTCATTCATAGGAAAATGGATACATATTGAGGATATACTCCTAAGTGAAATAAATAAGTCACACATGTGTAAATACCAAATAGTTTCTCTGGTGTTAAAACTATAATAGCACATAAGATCCTAATGAGATAATTGACAGTGTGAAATAGGAAGAAAAGGGCTAAAGTTGTAGGGAAAGTGGGAAGGGTAGGGGAAAGGTAATAAGGGAAAAGAAAAAAAATATGAGAAAATTAAAAAATGGAAATAAAGTGCTTGTAAATAGGGAGGGGAGGAGGGGGTGAAGGGAGGGCAGGGACAAGGGGAAAAAATGAGAACCAAGACCTGTCATGTAAAGGTACAAGATCCCAATAATGAATGTAACTGTACTGTATACCTAAAATGTACCAATAAACTCAACGAGGAAAAAAAATTTTAAAAAAGAAAAATAATAATCCTCTCTGAAAGTTTAGGAAGCTGTTGTGTCCTATGATTGAGGGATGATGAAATTCATTTACAACTTCAACCAATTCTGAAGGCTTTATTACTCACTTCTTTGAAAGACCTGAAGTATACTTTCATAATGTAAATATTATCTGAAATAGTAATTCATTTTGCTTTCATGAGCTGTGAATATATTATCAGCAACAGAGGAGTAGAATTCAGTGAATTTTGGGCACAGAACAGCCCTGCCAAATAGTGTTTAAAGGGAGGGATCTGCACATGGTTCCATGAGGGCTTTGTGTGAGGAAGATAATGGAGATAGTACAGGAGAGAATAAAAAAAATGTAAGTATATACTCTAAAATGTTAATTTACCATGATTACAACTTTTAACTAAAAGTTTTAGGTGTAATGTGTTTCAATGAACATTATAGCATCGAGGACTTTTGAGATTTTCTTCAGAATACAATATTTCTTAAAAGTGTGAAGGAATTCCATATGGTATGATTGCCTTTCGAAGATTTTAACATAGGAAAAACAAAAGTCATCTTCCTTAGAACAGAAGAACTTTTGAAGGGGCATTCTTTGGGACCCTTTGCATAATGAATAATGCATAGTGAATCTCTTCCTATGCATGGATATGAAGTTGCAGGATTCCTTTATGAGTGAAATGCCAATGAAAACAACTCCAGGTATCTAAAGTATTTCTTCTTGTGTTAATATGAAGTTTAGCTTCAAGTTGAGCCAAATGTGTTCTCTCCTTTAAACTCGACGAAGTATACCCTAAAACCTACAGTTATTCATGATATTTAAAGTTATGCTGAGAACCTTAAAGGTCTTCAGTGTGTTTCAGAAAAGCTATTGGGAAGACTGGCCTTAAAAGTTAAAACCTAAACTTTGGTAATTTAGATATTTAAAACCTAGACATATAAAATCTAGATACTAATGAAATTGCAAATGTTCTTTAGTCGTAGAAATGTAGAACTCAGAAATGTTGATTTCCTCACACTGTCACAGATATAAAACCTCAGAGTAAAGGGAGGAGGGAAGGAGGAAGGAAAAGAAGGAGGGATGGAGGAAGGAAGGAAGAAGAGAGAAAGGGAGAGGCTGTGGGAGGGACAGGGAGGGACGCGGAGAGAGAACAAAGACCGTTTGAGATCATGGGCCTTCAGACCAACTTGGATCACGGAAAGAAAAGTGACACTTGTTTATGTGCGTAGCTTAAATTCAACACTAGCAAGCTTACTTCTTTCAGGAAATGTTAGGAAGGAACCTTTAAACTTAGCTCAAAACACCAAATAATCAGAAGAATAAAGCATTCTGTAGTATTCATCCAAAGAACAGTTGACTTTCTGATAACTAGGTTAACTCAATCGCAGATGTAGATTGGGTTGATTCTGAATACTGTCGCACTGCGTAGCCACAGAAATGCCTTGTCGTGTTGTACCCCAGTGGGAATCGACAGAAATACTGCTGCATGGAGAGCAGTGGAACAATTCTTTCTAGGAATTTGTGCTATCTTCAATTTTCTGGTATATCAATCTTGTTTAACAGTTATTTCCTAGAATGGTTTTACCCTCAAGCTTCTGTGGTTCTTTCCATCCTATGGTTTCCAAGAAATACACCACAGATCGATACATGCATGTGGCTTTTAGTATAATGGAGGCACATGGACCTGGTGATGAGTTGAACTGGGGAAAGAGTTTAAATCAATACAATACGTCTTAATTTCAGTGGGCTAATGCTGTTGTTGCTGTCACTCTCTGTTTTCACTCAGTCCACGCATTTATACAGTTGTGAGAAATTAGGAAGTGACCGTATGATCTGCGGGCCTCTTGAGCTGCCTGTGTTCAGAAACCAGCCAGCTGGGCTGTGCCAGGACTCAGCATGCTGTACTCAGCCTGCTGCCTGCCTGCCTGTCCTTACAGTTATGTGTCTCCACAGAGGGACAGTGGGTCACTCCCCAAGGTAACTCATGTGCCTGGGACTATGGATCATAGCAGTACTTTGTTCTTGCTGCTGGCAGGTTAAGTAACAAAGAGATTGGCATGCCAACATTACTGCTATCTTGAATTTAGATACATGAGATGCTATTCCCATCGTAGAGAATATATATATATATATATTTTAAAAATCATCTTTCTAGAACAGGGAAATTAAGTTGCTGTTTTTTCCATGTGCATACTTTTTGTCTTTTAATGGAGTCACAATAGGTACTGAGGAGAAGTTATGCCCATCGTCTCATGTCATAAAAACCATGTGGGCCAGGTGTGGTGGCCCACACCTGTAATACCAGCACTCGGGAGGCTGAGGCAGGAGTTTGAGAACCAGCCTGGGTTACATAGTGAAATCCAGGTGAGTCTCAGTTACATAGTGAGATCCTGTGTCAAAAAACAAACAAATCATTTGGGACTGGAACTATTTGAGTTCCTGTACTTCACCGGTACTGATCAGTGCCTTATACATACCAATGAAATTGATTCAAAATTACATTTTCTTCAGCAGGAAATTTTTCTTCTTATCAAGAGTTTATGAATTACTGATTTAAACACATTCTAGGGATGGACAACGGATTTTCAAAGGGTTACTTTAACAACCAACATGGAACCACTTAACCAAAATTTTTAAAAAATGACATTTTACAAACATTTTCAACCTGAAGCATTGCATGGTTTCTCTTAGATACAAAACCCAGTTATAATTATGTATTATACATAGGGGTAGAGAGAACAAAAGAGAAGATGAATGGAAGTCTATCTCAGGTGAATGGGGAGCAAGAGATGAAGGGAGGGGAAGGGAAGGGAAGGGAAGGAAAGGGGATGGAAAAAAGGAATTGAGGGGGAAACGCCATGGAAATAGAGCTTTTGCAAATGGGAAGAGGACCAAGTGATGGAAGGAGTATGGAGGGGAGAGGGATGAAAAACAAGAGAATCAAGCTGTGTTTTGTTTAGGAATCAACTCCCCATAATAAGTGTAATCATTATGTATCATAAACATGTGCTAATAAAGTTTTTTATTTCAAACCACTGGAAGTGTTTATATTCTTTATTAGTTTATCCTCAAAATCTCTTTGAGTCACTTGCAGACGGGAAGTACTAGTCTAGGATGTAGTTCATGCTGTCATACAAACAACACATCCTTTTGTAGAGGAGAACTTTGAGGAAATAACATTACTAAACTGTGCTCAGAAACAACATGTGCTAATAAAGTTTTTTATTTCAAACCACTGGAAGTGTTTATATTCTTTATTAGTTTATCCTCAAAATCTCTTTGAGTCACTTGCAGACGGGAAGTACTAGTCTAGGATGTAGTTCATGCTGTCATACAAACAACACATCCTTTTGTAGAGGAGAACTTTGAGGAAATAACATTACTAAACTGTGCTCAGAAACCAAACCACACACAATGCTTATTCACCTGCACTGGAATTAACAGGACTTTTAATTTTGTACATATGCAGAAGAAATTTTAAAATCAATGTACTTACATATAGTATATACCTTTTCAGTGATCATAACATCTCAGCCTCTTTGCTAGAAATCAACTATGAAGAAAATAGCCTCCCAGCAATTGTAAAGTGAGTTCCATATTGTCTTGCAGCTGTAAATGAACAAATTCAATGTAGAAGTCATGGAAATTGCTACAGCTCTTTCTTTCTCCTCTGGAAGATGTTCTGTTGCTCATGGCATGCCCCCAGACCCACGGAGGTTTCCACAGACACCATGGGCTCCTCGCACTGTGGAATCTGCCCTACGAGTTCACTGGTTAATAATGATTAAAAACAAAAACTTGTAAAAATCTCTGTGAAAATATTGTTTTGTGGCGAGAACACAGAGAAATCCAAGGCTGCTGTTGAGAGGAAGGCGGGGAACCCTTCCTTAAACAAACCAAATGCTTTCATGTTGCTCATGGCATGCCCCCAGACCCACGGAGGTTTCCACAGACACCATGGGCTCCTCGCACGTTGGAATCTGCCCTACGAGTTCACTGGTTAATAATGATTAAAAACAAAAACTTGTAACAATCTCTGTGAAAATATTGTTTGGTGGCGAGAACACAGAGAAATCCAAGGCTGCTGTTGAGAGGAAGGCGGGGAACCCTTCCTTAAACAAACCAAATGCTTTCTTGCCCAAAGCGGACTGTGCCACTGGTGGAGAGCATCTGCTAATTGGGTTTAACACTTTCCATCCTTTTGTTGAAATCTTTAATATCTTTTTTTAATTGAGTTTATCGGTACTTTTTAGGTATACAGTACAGTTAGTTACATTCATTATTGGGATCTTGTACCTTTACATGACAGGTCTTGGTTCTCATTTTTTCCCCTTGTCCCTGTCCTCCCTTCACCCCCTCCTCCCTTCCCCATTTACAAAAACTTTATTTCCATTTTTTCATTTCCTCCTATTTTTTTCTTTTCCCTTATTACCTTTCCCCTACCCTTCCCACTTTCCTTACACCTTTAGCCCCTTTCTTCCTATTTCACATGGTCAATAAATCTTTACAGGGTTACTTTTGAAATGATTGTTAAATTTTTGAAAAGTGTTTCTATGTCTTATGTGTGTGTTAGATACCTTTAGGAACTAGTTCTTTGTGACAGTGCATTCTAAATTTAAAAATGGTTTTTATTAATAAATGACTGAGAAATGATTGAAGAAACATGAGTGGAAAATGGGTGAAATTTACTAAGCTTTATCTTAAACATTTGTTTAATAGAAAAAATATAAGCTCACAGCAAATAATTGTGTGCTTAAAATAATACTTATATTTTATGTGTGATAATTTTCTACTGAAAATTTGCTTTTGGCAAAATTTAGCATCTTGAAGAAAATACCATGTAGCCAGGCGTGGTGGTGCACGCCTGTAATCCCAGCATTCCGGAGGCTGAGGCAGAAGGATCACTGTGAATTAGAGACCAGTTTGGGCTACATAGTGAGTTCCAGGTCAGTCTCAACTACATAGTGAGACCCTGTCTATCATATAGCCAGGCGTAGTGGTGCACGCCTGTAATCCCAGCATTCCGGAGGCTGAGGCAGAAGGATCACTGTGAATTCGAGACCAGCTTGGGCTACATAGTGAGTTCCAGGTCAGTCTCAACTACATAGTGAGACCCTGTCTCAAACCCCCGCCCCCGCAAAAAAAGAAAATACCATGTCTCCACACAAAACCAAAATAAAACAAAAAAACTTGGTTTAAATTTTAGAAACAAATACTCCAATTTTTTTTCTTGATGTAAATAAGACTGTATTTCTGAAATCAGATCAAATGAATTTGAGATAGATTCT
The DNA here is from genome assembly GCF_012274545.1 of Fukomys damarensis. Lineage (NCBI taxonomy): Eukaryota > Metazoa > Chordata > Mammalia > Rodentia > Bathyergidae > Fukomys > Fukomys damarensis. The sequence goes on along the minus strand of NW_022900947.1, from coordinate 50,530,887 downwards.
ATGCTTTCCTAGTGTATAATAGTGTTGCATACATAGTATATAGATACATACATGCAAACATATATGTTCATCTAAAATGAAGACAAAATGATAAACTGAGGGATAGATTTTGAATGAAATATCTGAATGGTGTTCCCTTTTCTCTAATCATTTGTCTTGTGCATTGTAGGGTTAGTTTTTAATCAATGAACTGTGGGAAATGTAAATATATAGCATCTGTAAATTCATCCAAGAGTAGGTGTGATCTCTTCATTATCAGTAATAAAAAAATGTACATATCACCATTTAGACACACACCTAATTGGAGAAAATGGAAATGAATTTTCTGAGTCCTGCAGATTAAGAACTGTGACTTGAAATCTATAGAGTGATCGGCGGATGAAGTGTAGACACATTGCTGTCGCTGTCTGTACTCACAGGACGCCGGCTGCTTACAGGGCCTCCCTGTCCCTCTACCCGCGGAGCAGCTGGCCCTCAGAACATTGCCACATTGCCACGGCTTGAAATGTGCTCAAGTCTTCCAGCTTTTCACATCCTCTTCAATTTTCCATATTCACTGTATATTTCCCTGTTTTTTTTTACATATCCAGCACTCTGTCGTCTCTTCTGGGTTAGTGATTTAGTGAGGCAGTGTATATGAATTAATTTTGTGATTTTCTGTGCTTGACAGGTAGGACTTCACTGCCTAGATCAGAGGTTTTCACGTCACAGATATTCTGTAGATATTTGCTGATGAGTGGTGATAATAATAATAACCAAAGTAATATGTATTAATTTTTTTAAAGTTTGTGAAGGCATTTAGCTAACTTTAATTTTTTCATAACAAGTTCTACATAGATTATCATTTATGAATCATAATGATTTCCAATATGTCTGTCTCTAAATTTAGGAGATAAGGTGTTAGACTAACAAAGTGAGAACAAACATGTCTATACAGATATACATCATAGCTGGGATACAGCCAGCCAGAACAAAAATCTCTTCATTTGAGGTGCCAACAGTCAAGCCTAGACTATTCTGTGTAAAACCTGATTAATTTACGCATTAGTACTATCTTTCTAATCTGTTTGTAACCTTCATTAGCTCTCAGCAAAAAGGTAACTGGGGAAGATGAGACCTACTGTTACTCACATAAAAGACACTCAGAATTTATCAGTTCATATTTTCTGATAGTGGAAGTAAAGAAGGACTCCATACATAACAAGAACATGGCATTAAATGCTTTGTACACCACATAACGCTCAATTACAACTACCCTTAAGAGTTGCCATAGCGCCTAATAAATATGTGTTCAACTTTCAGGTACAGCAAATTTGTACCAATTTCTTCTCCTGGGCCAGACCATCTCATGGGTCCTTCCTGTCTCAGATGCTTCCAAGTTTGATGAAATTGTTCTCCCTATGCTTGGCTTACTTTGAACATGGTATTATCGGGTATTTTTGCCAAAAAGCAAAGTTATAATTAGCGGAAGAAAAGTGATTTTGTCCTCAGATTCCGTATATCCCTTGTGTCCACACTTGCGACATGCTTATTTTAGGAGAAATTCTAACCGTCATGCCGAGACTATTTCTTGTCCTGCTGTGTGCTCCTTTCTGTGTTCCCAGCTTGTGGCTAGACTTCGCTGGTGAGAGGGAGAATTGTCCCCGGGTCTGCCTCCCTCTCGTGAAACAGCATTTCCCTGACATCATAACAGTTCCACAGGACCTCTCAAGCATGTTTCATTTAATCCGACTGGGGGCAAAATAAGACACATCCTCACTTGCCATCAAATTGGCTTCATGCTTTTTCAAAACTGATAAGTCAGTGGAATGGTGTGTTGCCTGAAAAAGAACTGGCTACTGAGAGTTTGTCTAGGGGGCAGTTTTTTTTTTTTTTTTTTCATCAGAAAAGAGGACTTGGGAAGCTTTGCCCACATTTGTCATCCTTGGAGGATCCTCTTAGTTCCATGATTTAAAGTTGGAATTGGAATTGAGTCATGAAAGACTATTGTTTGGAGAATGAATTCCTGAACTCTAGAAAGCTGGTACATATTTTCTGTTGATTTTTTTCCTTATTGATCCCTTGATATCAGCTTGTAAAAAAATAAAGTGTTTCTGAATAGATGGAAGTTGAACAGTGCTCAAGATTGCTGTTTCCCAGCTGTTATCTTGATACTCTTAGTTGATGGCCTAAGTACAGCAAATATATTTTGGTAACATTTACTTGGCGTTATGATTTTGAGTACAAACTGTCACACTAATCATTTGTTGTCACTTGTCAGAATATCCCAGTGATCGCTTAGGTGCTTGAACGTAGCTCAGTTTACCAGAGTATATAACACATGAAATTCAAAGTAAATCAAATCACACTTAATGTTTGTGTGCTACATAAACACACACACCCATCACTGTTGAAGCTGTATCTGAAACTGTTGGGGACGAGAGAGAGCATGCTCAACATTTTGGAAGCTACTAGAAAAAGGAATGCATTTGGGTTAATGAGATTAAATTTCTGTTGAAAGATAAAGAGGGAAACCATAAACACAACCTGTGTAGAAAATGCAGCTTCCCAAAACTAACAAAAGCAATGTGCAAAATCGATCTCAGTATCGGGAATAGTGACAGCGTGGAAGTGAGCCCTCCTTACCAGAATTGGAACTGTGGCTCTGGGCGGCAGCACAGGAAGAGATTATGGATTAAGGACCCTGGGAGTCCAAGGCCCATGCATGCTTGCATCTCCCAGAGCTGTCAGGCCTTAAAACACTGGGGCTGTCAGGTCAATGTGCACTTAATATCGGCTGTGTGGTGAATAATCAGTGAGTCTTTTCCATTGTCTTTAGTAAAAGGGAAACTGTTTATAGCAAAAAGAAAATCTGGCAAGGTAAGAAAAGAAACCCAGAGGAAAAAAAGTAGTACATATATTAAAATTAACTTCAGATTAATTCGTTTTATTCCTTTTTTTCTTCTTGGTCAATTATCAGATTCTGGTCAAGTCCTATTTTATTTATACTTGCACCTCCTGTAGCATGCCATTAACTTGCAAAATAAAAAAAATTATATATACTGTTTAAATAATCATCATTTGGTAAGTAATATAGAGCTAGATGCTGTTAATGTCACAAATAGGATAGCCAGAGGGATACTCAAATAAATAACAAGGACCTTTGAAACTAAAGAAAATAAAATAATGTGTATAGTATAATTTAATCTATATATGGAGACATATAAATATATGATCTTTCAAATAAGAATATGTATGTCTTGATTCCATTTTCCCTTTTTCTCATAATTTTTTTCCTTTCCCTTCTTTCTTTGCCCTTACCAGATTTACAGAGGTGCAAATTTCTATAATTTTTTTTCTTTACTTCACTGCATCTTCAAAGTCATATGAAATTAAAAGCACAGTGAAAGGAGAAGTACCTTTCGATATAAACATAGAAATTCATATATACTTAACAATTTTTCTTCGGTACAAGAGACAACATCTTTTCTTAAGGCTTATTCTTCCTGAAAGGGCAATGAAATTCACTAAATTGTTCTAAAATTTTATATATATGCTTCCTTTGTACAGCTGTCCAGGAATACACCTAATATATAAAATGAAATTAGACTTCCCTAAAATTTTCTATTAGAATAGTATACATTGCCAACTGCTGAAAGATTTTCCATTATGTGGAAAAAACTGTTATTAAATTTTTAGGCAGCTGTGAATCTCTTCATATATAATTGATTTTAAAATGATTGAAGTCCTACATCTGAACTACATCTTCACATACGCACTGCGATATTTATACAGCCAGAGAGCGTAATGGAGGTAGCCCAGTCTTTCACAAATATTTACTTATCACCTTTACTGCATGCTGCTGCGATCCACACTTCCTCACATGTAAAGCTTTAGAAAGGAATTTCAGCTTCCCATTTTACCACTTGTTTGGCTTGAGCCCTGAATCGACTGGAAACAAACCAGAAGCCACATGTATCCTTGAGAAATTGACAACTAAACATTCTTTTGGAAATTTCTAGAGTATCCTTGGTTTAAATGTGATACAGTACTAATTGGAAAGGTGACTTCTAAGAAACAAAAACTTAGAAAGAAGGAAAAAGGTTAATCATTTCACACAAAGTAATATTCAGTAATATTGTTTACCTTTAAAGATAACTATGCCCAACTTTATTACAATCAGATAGATTTCCAGTATTAAAACAGGTCTCTAAAGGCAAAAAGATGGCTTGGATCATGCCTTGATCCATTTAGTTACTTAAAACCTCACTATAATATATCCAGCTGAATTTCTTTTTGCTCAGGGCAAATTTGTGTGGGAGGAGGGAGATAGATTCCAAAATGTCAACTTACCATAAATTCTTCATTGAGATTCTAAACCGCTCATCCTCAGAGAACAAAGTCTAGAAGATGTAATATTAATTTTGAAGCCTTTGACAGCTATTATTTTCACTTTTTCTCTAGCCACCTATTTATCTTCTAATCTAAAATGGATAATGCCCCAAAGCTGGGAACATTTGTAAACTTTTCAAATCAGTAACTGAGCATTCCATTCCTGAATAATAAAACAACCGATCCTAAGTTAATGTGTCCTGGAAAGGGCGTCTATTTTTATAGTATTCATTAGTTCCTACAATAAAATAGACTTTCTTATTAGTTGTTGAATATATTTAGTTGTGCAAAAATAATTTTGGTTTGTGCTTTACAGTTGAACACACCTAAGAATATAATTTGAGGGGGAAACAAACCATGCCGAGAAAACCCCTTGAAAATGATTGGTATTTTTAAAGAATCTTAAATAATACTGTGACCTGACACTGAGAGACTTTTTATACTCTTACAAGTATTTCTGTCTCCCCGTGTGAATTAGTGACTAATTGCCTTTGTGTGATGAACTAAAATTGGCCCTTTCTTCCTCAGCGCAGCGTGAGAAGTCTCACTTCCCACTTCTCAGAGAGGTCGGGGCTCAGGCCTCTCCTTGCATCCTAAATGAGGTTTGTCAGTCAAGCGTAGCAAAATCTAATCGCATCCAAAGAAAAAGAAGAAAACGGACCAGAAAATGATCTGATTTTCCGATTTCATGGCCAAGGTTACCCGGGGAAGTGATGAAAGTGGCCTTGAAAGCCCGCAACTAAGGTGGTGTGCCAAACTTCTCAGTCATAACAGATAAACCGTGTGGAAAGATATCGCATTAACAATTTTACAGCTGCTAACTGTGAAAATTGTAATGTGGTCAAGATCCAGGAATCCATGGCTCTCGGTTCAAAGAACTGGAACAATGCTGAACTAGAAAACATCCCAGCTCCTGTAACTCTTAAACGCTGATGAAGTCAGCATGGGCTTTGGCTGCTCCAACACCAGGCCAGAGGTAGAAGAAACAGATTCATTATTGATGTTGCTGTCTTCTTCTCCCTGTGATCTGAATGAAATCTAGTGTCATCGAGGAGACAGGTAGAAACTCACTGAGGTCTAAATCATTGCTCAGTGCGTTTTAAGGTGAACACCATTCAAGGGATTTTGTTTTGTCGTTCCACTGGTTTGTAGGAGGAAAAGAAAATTACCTATACTTGTAAATATAGATTTGATAAATATTTTACTGAAATTTGCAGCATAGAATTCATTACTGTGAGCCTCCAGTCGTCTGAATAATTTTACTATTTGTGTGGGAATATCTACATTGTTGAAACCTAAAATTAAAATTAAGCATAATAAATAAACTTTGCTTGTTAATAATTCCAGGTGGTAGCCTGGCATGGTTATGCAAGCATGCAATCCCAGCACTTTGGGAGGCTGAGGCAGGAGGATCATTTGAGCCCAGCCCAGGCAATTTGGAGACTTAGCGATACCCTGTCTCAAAATACAAAATAAAAGAAATTATCAAAAAGCTGGGAACTTAGCTTAATGTGAAAGCCTTGGGTTCATTCCTTAATACCAAAATAATAGTGTTGAGTGGTATAACCAAAATAAGAAAAAGGGAGAACTATGAAGTTATTTACTCAACAATTTATTCTGTCTATTCAATAAAAACATTACAGAATTTTCAATATCAGTATGCTACGTAGGAAATGTCTTATAGTGTACAGTGGAAAACTACAGCAAAGTGTATATGACGTGCATAAATTCAATAGTTTGGAAAAGTAGAGATAATTTACTACAAATAGAATGAAATCACAGGAAGTCATAAAAGAAAAGGAATATATCACCTTTCTTATTCTTTTTTCTGTTATATTTTCCTTTGATTAATAAAAGTGTTGTTATTTATATACGGTAAAAATACATCTGGTTTTCTTAGAACTCTTCTGTTTTACACTTTTGCCCCAGGGTAATTATGAAAACCCATTTGTTTTACTCTTATGAGTTAGCTGGTTTTAATAATAAATGAAATGCTCATCACATGTGGGTAGGTATGTATGTCTACTTCACACATATGTGAAAGTTACCTGTTCTGAAAATAAATATAATGTGCTCTCTAAACAGTGTGGGTCTCTAAATCTGGACTCTTTTCATGGCTGATACGTTTGGCTTTGATTCATCAATTTGGTGCTCAGAAGTTGTTCCCTTTAATAGGGACTTAAGTGCTTGAAAAGTAATATTTATTTTAAGCACTATAGGTGCAGAATACTAAGGACAGCACAATAGTAGGCAATGTTATATCGATAATCTGGATTCAGTCTTTTTCACATTGGCTTAATGTTTAGAAGCAATAAAAATTTAAGTATCCATCTCCCACCACCCATGAAATATACATTGTTTTCTTGTTTTGTTTTTGGTGTGCGTGTGTGTGTGTGTGTGTGTGTGTGTGTGTGTGTGTGTGGCTGGGAATGAAACAGAAAGCCTTGGACATTCTAGGGAGCTCACTATCACTGAATGCCTAAATCAAACTTTTGAATAATTAGTAGCCTGTGCCCAAAATCATCTTTTCTTGGCTTTTATTGTTCCTCTTTCATTTTGCTTTACTCAGTTCAATAAGGCAAAGAAAAACAATAATTTGACAATAATAACTGCTATTGTTATTTCTGAAAGTTTCATCTTCTTTGTTATTCCTTGAGAAACATTCCTGAGGATTTTTGTGGATTTGTTTCCGTCCAAGGCCAAGGGTTTTTAAATTAAGACACTTTTGGGCCGGGGATTTAGCTCAGAAGTTCGCTGTCCTGCCTTGCAAGCGCAAAGACCCAAGTTCGATCCCTGGTACAAAAAAAAAAGACAGTTTTGAAATGACATTGACATGTAGGAAGATAGAGGATTCTATGATGCTATTACATGTTTAGTTCTGTGAACAAGTGTAAAGTGTGCATTTGAGGTTTCAGAGATGCAGTGTGTAGTGCTCCTGTTGGGGATTCTTTTCAACTCTGACAGGACAGGAACTTGTTTTTATTTTACTTCATCTGAATATCACGGTTTGGGCATATACAGGCTATTTTTTAAGAATGTTAAGCAGTATCTTTTTTTTCTATTAAAGATCGGACGGTAATTACTGTAACCCCTGATCTAGTTAAAATCTCCATTCTTCCCTTCAATACTGACATTTAAAATAGGAATTTTAATAATTATTTTGTCGATTCTGTTATTTTTAAGTCAACAATCGATTTAAATATCCTCTATACTCAATGCATATATCCCTTATATATTTAACAGTCATTTGTTGTCTTAACCCTCTTGTCAGAAACAGATTTCCTTGAACCCATTGAAACTCTTCCAACTGAGTACCAATGCTTTATTTTATTTTAATTAGCTGTATAGTTCAAATAGCACTGCTTGTCACTGTTGTATGACTATTATTTTGCATATATTTGTATTATTTTTGAATCTGTGTTCTACCATCTATAATCATTTATTTAAACATCTTAGCATTCCTTAACTCTAAGGTTGCTAGTAGGAAATTCTCACAGATTTGTTTGTCTGAAAATCACCTTGAATCAAAGATATTTTTTCTTACTGTAGAATTCTACATTGCCATTTATTTTCTTCTAGGATTGGCTAAGGACCTTCTGACTTCCCTCAGTTCTACTGAAAATTGAGCTGTTAGTTTCCTTTTACTTCTTTCAATGTGATCTGATGATTTTTCTCATTGATTTTAAGATGTGTTTGTTTTTGGCTTTCTGTGCTCTCCCTGGGTATATTTGTCAAAAACGGTAAAAAAATTTGCTAATTTTATTCTACTTTCATGCTAACTGAGTTAGTGTTCCATAATTTCATGGTTGCTGGCAGAACACAGGACACTCCTAGATCAGAGCCTGATTACTTTTCACTGTAGTAGCAGTAACAAGACAATTAGTACTCGTGCCAGTTCCCTGAGCCAGAACCTCACATGGTGACGAAAGAAGGTCCAGGCAGCACTATACACTTGGGAGACTGCGTTCAGGTGAAGAGGTCTTGAGCACTGAGAATTTCAGATGTTAATGTTGTCCCTTGTTGGACCAGTGTTGTACTGATACAAAGCTGCTGGTTTTCTCTGCCATCCATGGCTGGGGGCTATACAAATGTTCATGCTAGCATGGCCCAGATCAAAGCCAGTTCGTGACATTTCTTGTTAACTGTGTGGGAACATGAAGCATCTTACACAGAGCATATTGTTTTACATTTTTCTTCTTGTAATGAGAAGTTTTTGCAGCTAGACGATGCCTTCACATCTTTGAACGTTTGGGAAATTTTCAGCCATTTATTTATTAGACATCGATTGTGACTCCTTTGCCTGTTCTCTATCACAGGTGTAATTCCTCTAAGTGCATTTTCCTTGTCTCTTGCCCTTGCTTATAGATTTTTGCATTCATCTCTTTTTCTGTATTTCAATATGGAATTTTTCCCATTACTTATATTCTATTTAACCAATCCCTGTTTCTACTTTGCCTAGTTTGCTGTTATCCACTGAGTTCTCAATTTTGATGTATTTTTGCACTTTTAAAATAAATTTTACAAATTTCTAAAAATTTGTAAGAATTGTGTTGTATAAACTGTATATATTTTTCTCATTAAGCATGCATTTTATTTTATTTTTTCATTTAGCTTATTGGTACATTTTAGGTATACAGCACAGTTACATTCATCATTGGGATCTTGTACCTTTACATGACAGGTCTTGGTTCTTATTTTTTCCCCTTATCCCTGCCCTTCATTCACCCCCTTCTCCCCTCCCTATTTACAAATACTTTATTTCCATTTTTTCTTTTTTTTCTTTTCCCTTTTTACCTTTCCCCTACCCTTCCCACTTTCCCTACAACTTTAGCCCTTTTCTTCCTATTTCACATTGTCAATTATCTCATTAGAATCTTACATACCATTGTAGTTTTTCACACCAGAGAAACTGTTCAGTATTTACACATGTGTGACTTATGTATTTCATTTAGCAGTATATCCTCAATATGTATCCATTTTCCTATGAATGACTCTAATTTCTCATCGTTTATGGCTGAGTAGTATTCGATTTTATAGAAAAAACACGCTTTACCCAGTCTCCAACTGATGGCCAAATGGGCATTTTATATAGTTCGTTTAAAACAGTTGTACTTTCTAATTACTTAATATCTGTGTTGATAATTCCAGCAATCAGTCCTCATGGACCACATGTTATTTTCTGCTGACTTTCATTCGTACTGACCAATCTTGTGCTCTTCATTTCTTGTCTTTAATACTTTCTACTTTACCTACAAAACTATGTCATCTTTGGATTTTATAACGGTATTTCTCTATACAGAGTGTTTGGCTTTGATTTAGAATCTCAAGAACAAACAATATGAGATCATCTCAATTCCGTTTCAACAACTGGAATGATCTTGTCACTCGAATTTGAGGGCAGAAGCCTCACCTCTAAGTGTACAGTGTGCTCATTTATCCCAAGAAGCCACTTAAGAAGATAAGCCATAGAGAAGGGCAAGATAGGAGCTTTTATCACCTGGCCTTGTCAGGAATGACAGAAAAATGGGATCAAGATCTGTCTTTGAAGGACTGACTCAAACTTTGAGATTTTTATACAAAAGACAGTACAGGCAAGGATTTGTGCTCAGGTGGCAGATTTGCATAGCTGGTTGTATAAGTAGCCCTGGCCCAGCATGGTCTGGTTTGTCCTTATCCCGGGACTGATCTGAAAGGTTGTTCCAGAGAAGTCCATACAGCTTGTGGAGATGATCCATTTCCCATTAGTCTCTTCTTGCTTAGGGGTGTGGTGTGGGGACAACCTCATTAGAGGGTGGTCTGCCAGGCTCTGATTGTCCTGGAATTCTGAAAGTATTTGCAAAATTAGTATAGTGACTGCAGACTTTCAGGCACTGCTCCATGTAGGCCTGCAACAAGATTTTGTAAGCACTGGCTATTGAATGTCCTTGCAAACCTAGAAAATCCTTCAGTTACTCTTATCTTGATGGCCACTATCATGAAGGAGGTTGAAGTAAAATTATGGTAAAAAACCCATGTATAAACAATTCTTAGACATAGGCTCCCTAAGTTATTAATATGTGCACAGGCAGATCTGAGCAGGTATCTGAATGAAAGTTTTAATGTAAATGAACACAGGTTGGAATGAAGGCAGAGAGGCCACAATTTATCCTGTCTGAGCTTACACACTGGGCATCTACAGGGCTAGCTTCTGTGTCCTTGCTATGATCTGATATGAGTTGGAATTCCACAGGCGATGGGCTTCTGGATTTATCTAAGCTGCTGCTTCTCAGTTACTTCCCACTAGGGTTTACCTGTCTTCCCCGGCCCCTGTCTTTGGGTGGTTTTATGCTCTGATCTATCCAACTCTTTGAGATTGTCGGAAGGACCACTTAACTATTCAGTTGTTCAGGGTGGGAATCAATGACAGTGTTGCTAAACATTAAGGACCTATTTTTCAATGTTGTATTCTGTTATTTTAAGTTTTTCTCAAATCTTGAGTTACGCTGAATTACGTATTTTATCACAGTTGAAACAGGAAGTACAAGGGTGTTTTTAAAATCTCTTTCTTTCATATGGGATATCTGAAATGGCTTACCTAGAACATTGTCCTTAATCTAATTGTAAAAAAAGAAAAAAAAAAAAAAAGAGAAAAAACCAGCAAAAAACATAGGCTTTTTGAATGATTACACCATGGCATATGTCAGAGAGCCCAGACAATGAATATGACTGACCTTTTGCAAAACAGTGTCCCTGTCTCATTTGCTCAGTTTATTGCATACTTTTTTTTTTTTTTTGGTTCTCACCACCAGTGTTATAGTAAAGTAGTCATTTTTTTTTCCTCTTGCTTTTGAGCGCTGTGCATTGACATATCAGCCCCTGCAGGGAGCAGAGAAGTCTACGGGGCGGAAAAAGCCGAGTGCACCCCGGAACGCCCCGTCTTTTCCATCTGTTTCCCCTCACATTTGTCGGGTTCTTCTTCCCTCACACACCCAGCACCTACGCAGGCCTCTTTCTCTCCCTCTTTGCACTGACTCATCACAGCAGGCGTCTGTGAGCATTGGCTCCTTCAGCCTTCACAGCAGTGAACACTAAATTTAAAGTCGCCATGACACTTGCACTACAGAGCTGCTGCTTTCGGTCATGTGGGGACTTAGCAACAGCCATCCGGATCCCGTTCAAAAAGGGGGTGCAGGCTTTCAATGAGTGTATTATGCATATCGTTCCCTTTGTAATTCAAATAGTTCTCTTTAAAAATAACATTTATTTGGGTGATTGATAGAAACATAATATTGAAAATAGGACTATGCCAAATGTTTTTTGGTTTTTTTTTTTAAGTAGACTTTTAGGACTTTTTTTTTTTTTCTTTTTCTTTTTTTTATTACTGGGGATGGATCTCAGGACTTTGTGTTTGCCAGGCAGGCGCAGCACCACAGAGCTGCATCCCCAGTCCAACTTTAATGCTCTTGAAGTTCACATACATTGTAATTTATTCCTGCTATTCTGATGAGATTTAGAAAATCATTGCTGTTCAGATAAATGTAATGCTATAGAGTTTCGGTTGTTAACCCTGAACAAGCACTTGCAAGGCAGGCAGCACCTCTGAGCTAAATCCCTGGCCAAGCTTTTGAAATACTGACATTAGATATCACTTTCAAGATCCACTGGCCAGTGGCTAAGACATCTGCAAGAATGTCTTGCTCAGAAGATATGAGGATATTGAAATACAGAGAACACTTAAGTGTGTGAAAACAAAAAAGAATCACTAGAAAAAACATTGGCTTTATAGTTAGAAAATCAGGAGAAAAAGCTTACACAAAATGAAATGAGAAGTACAGTAAATTATAAGCAACACTACACCCATCTCCCTTTTAACTACTAATTTAAGTATAACATAGCCTTTTCTGCCTGATGCCTTATATTATGTTCAGAAGAGAAGCAAATATTAACAATAAATTAGACACATACCACTCACAGTTTAGTAGTTGTGGCAGAGGCCTTTGAGTTTGAGATGGTAAAGAAATTTGCTATCTTGTTCTTACAAACCCGGGATTTGGAGTACCGTGGAATATGGTAATTGGCCCACCTCATTGTTTCTGTCTTGCTCTCAAATTGTCTTGTGCAAATAAATTACGTTGGTACCAATGGCAGCTGCATCAGACCATTGGTTTTTGCAGACTTTTGGTCCAGACCATGTCTGTTGACTCTAGAAAATCGCATCTTTGGCAGTAGATGTAAGATCCTTTTGTATCTAAAGGGAATAGTAACATATGTGCTGCATACATACAGCTTTTGTCATTTAGAAAAGCAGTCCGTATTTAATAAAATCTGCTTTATCCATTTGCACTTTCATCTTCAGTGGTATTCATTTCATCTGAGCTCTAGAATTTCTTGCCTTGTGTTTCTTTTATTCATATGAAATTTGTCAGTTTTTAAATTTAACTTTGTTCAAGGTCACTTTTTCTGTTCTTATGAACATGTTTTCCCTTCTGGATTCCTAGGTCTAAGAAAATGACTTATAGCACCTTACTTCATTTTTTTTAAGTTCTGTTCAAATCTTAACACGCTATTATGGCTCGCATCTCTTGGCTTTGAAATGTATTAGGGAGACATTAATGTATGGTCTTTGTAGTTACCTGAGCAAGTGTGGTCAGCTACTTTGACAAATGGAAACCCCATCTGCCTAAGGGTTGTCAGACCCATGAGAACTACTTTCAGCAAGTGACTGCATTTGAATTTTCATCCAGACTGTATAAGAAGGGAGAAGAGGAAAGAGACAAATTAACTGACAAGGATTTAGCAGGAACGTACTTATTAGAGGATCATACATGCCTGCTTCTTTGACTCCATATTACTTTCAGTTCGCAGTACTAGAGTAACTAGGGCAGAGAAAAGTTGAGCGTGGACAAAACTGTGCTCCTTGGATGCAAGTCTATTAACCAGAATAATAGTGTCTGCCCTAGTTTTATAACCAGAAGTAATTTTTTTTTCACCAGGATTGAGCTGTCTTTGTCTGTTTAAGATTTTAGATGAGGAACACATCAAACACTTCAAAGGAAATAAAGACTGAGTGCCGTGTTTTTAAAAGTAGAAAACAGTAGAGGTGAAAGGAGAGAAGGAAGCAGCCAATGAGTGAATGTGGAGTGGGGGTGGTTGTGCTTGGAAACTCACCGTGTTAAAGCAAGAGGTGGGAGAAGGAAACAGAGAAGCCGACCGACAGAGGAAACAGGGTTGAGGATGCTTGAATGTCAGTCCTGCAAAATGACAATCTAAGAATCGAGGAGAAACTGACCAGGTGTTAAATGTGTTCTACCGCAGTTTAATCATGGGGTGATTAGCAGTGCAGCGGAAAGCTGCCGTCTTCAATTCATGTCTGTGGAACTCTTGAAATGTTTCTCTCCTTTGCTATAAAAATTACTTGACTTCTTACATCATTGCCTTTTCTCTTTGACTTTCCTTTTTAGTTTTATTTTAGGATTCCCTATTTTTAATGCTCATACAGAGATTTCTTTAACTGAAATACTGAATAGTTTCTCTGGTGTGAAAAACTATAATAGTACACAGGATCCTAATGAGATAGTTAATAATGTGAAATAGGAAGTAAGGGACTAAAGATGTAGAGAAAGTGGGAAGGGTGGGTAGAAAGGTAATAAGGGAGAGGAAAAATATATGAGAAATTGAAAAAATAGAAATAAAGTGTTTGTAAATGGGGAGGGGAGGAGGAGATGAAGGGAGGTTAGGGACAAGGGGAAAAAATGAGAATCAAGACCTATAATGTAAAGGTACAGGATCCCAATAATGAATGGAACTCTATTGTATACCTAGCTTGTACCAATAAACTCAATTAAAAAAATAACAAAACAATGCCCACCTCAAAAACCCACACACACAAAAAATAGTATCACTGATATGATTCATAATAATAGCAATAACAATAATACTAGCATTCCCTGCATTTTTCACATATTTTTAAAAAATTCGTTTCATTTTTAATTTAAATTTACCTTAACATAAAATATAAAAATTATGCATGCATTCGTTTCTGTGCTTGTTTCTGTCACGTGATATTTTGAAACATATAAAATGTACATTGTATAATGATTAAATCAAGTTAAATGTATTTATCTCCTCAAACATTTATCATTTCTTTTTCATGGAAATATGGAAACTCGTCTCACTTCCTGAAATACACAGTACATTATGATCTGTGGCTGAGGTTCCCCAACCCTTCGGCAGGTCGGGTGTCAGGCAAGCAAGTGCAGCCCTGTCCATCTCTGTTCAGAGCTGTGTGGCCTCACACACCCGACGCCCTGAGCTCTCCTTCCCCTCAGATCAACTTAGATTTTCAGGACAGCACATGCTCCTGTGAACTGCACTTTCAAGGGACCTAGGCTGCTAACCCCTGCACACCATCTCCGAATCATTTTGTTCTCCCCAGCATCCACCCTTCACCTAACTTCTGCTCGTGGAAAAATTGTCTTCCAAGAAATTGGCTGTTGGTGCCAGAAACTTTGGGGACCATGGATCTACAAAGAACCTACTTTGTACTAACACAGCGGAACTTACTGTTTCTGATTGTAACTTGGAACCTGTTGACCAACCTCCCTCTGTCCTTCCCTCCCTTTTGCTCTCCCATTTTCTACTAAACTCTATCTCCAACTCCAATGAGATCCACCTTTTTGTATCTTCTGTGTGAGTGAGAACATGCAGAATTTATTTTTCTGTGCCTGGCTTATTTCATTTATGATACTGATCTCCAGTTCCCTCCACGTTTTGGTGTCATTTCAACAAGAAAGTAAGTCCTGGTGGGGAGTTAGCATAGCTGCATTAGTTCTTCACTGACAAAATACTTGAAAAAATCAACTTAAAGGAAGACAGATTTAATCTGGCTCATGGTCTCAGAAGTTTTAGTCCATGGTTAAGCTTGGTTTCTGCACTTCAGGCCCACAGTGAGACAAAACATCATGATGGGGAGGTTATGCTGTTCACTTTGCAGTAGCCAAGAAAGAATGAGAGGGAGAGGTAGAGGGAGAGGGAGAGGAAGAGGAAGAGGAAGAGTGCGGAGTGAACCAAAGAGCTTGCACTGAGCTACATCTTTTGTCTTTTATTTATTTATTTTTTTTAATTTTGAGGCAGAGTCTTGCTTTGTCACTAAATCGGCAGGCCTAGTTTCAACTTGCCGTCTTGCCTCAGCTTCTCAGAGAGCAGAGATTACATGATGCCGATATCAACATGCTTGGCTGCCTCTTCCATTCTTAGCAGCCACGTATAATAGCAGAATTTGAGTTAGAAGGATAATTTCTACTGGATTTTCTCTCTCTCTCTGTCTCTCTCTCTCATGAATTGTTATAAATAATTCATTTTACTATTTAATATACATTTAGGGATTACTGTTAATATTAAAACACAGGCTAACTTCTGAACTCCCAATACAGAAGCTCCTATAACTGTTACGTAAGACAGACAGATTCAAACATATCTCTTACAAGTCAAGCCTAACAATCATTTTTGGTCTCGCAGGTACATGATGTATGAAGAAAAGCCCATGTTTAATAGGCAGCAGTTAGAAAGTGTTTCTAAACTTGAAGAATTTATCCTATACGAAGACTTTGGGCCAGAATTTATTTTTCAGATTGGGTGGGTGTCACTGTGTTTGTTTAGAGATAGATCCTACCTGGGTGGTAAGCACTCTCTTGAAAGTATTGTTATAGTTGTTTGGGGTCTAGTTCTATAATACCAAGGTGCAATTTAATTTTGCTAGCTGAAAAACTTGGATTGTCTATATTATACATTTTACCAAAACATATCTTACTTATCATGCAGTTACATAGTAATTACCAGACTTAATGGTGCACATTACTCTCATTCCTTGACTTTAAGATGATATTGTACCCAATTTAGATGTGAAGACATGCTTAGTTGAGTAGCAAAGAATCTAGTGGAAAATAAGTGGCCCATATCCCATATTCTCATAACAGAAAATGAATTTTAGTTTTTTACCTTTCGTTATTTCTACCACAGGGAAAATACAGATATTCACTATCTCTGTCCTATGAGAAATATGTTCTAATTTTTGGATCCCAAAGGTTTTATGGAAAATTTGTCCCTTTAAGTCATGGATTGACCCAATTAAAGTATGAAAATGATTAATTCACCTACCACTTAAACAATGTAAAACTGGGTTGTCATCATGATAATGGCTCTCTAAAATACGCAGAAATTCTGTATATCATGGTGAATCAAAGAATGTTCCATATCAAGCTTCACTTATTTGTTGTATTTTCCTTTGGTTACTGTGTGTCATTTTTAAATTGAGATCTAAATGTACAGATTTTTATAATTTTATCTATTTAAAACTTTTCCTATATAAATAAAAATTTAAACTTTTGTATTTTAGATGTCCTCAAATGAAAAGCATATAAGTGTCTCATTTTAAAACTTTTATTAGTGCATGTTTTCAGTACACAATGTTTACATTCCTTTTGTGGCATTGGTACACACCCATAACACATCTTAATTCTCTCTTCGACCCCTTTTTTTCCTTTCCATTTTTCCTTTTTATAAATTGTGTTTCTTATATAAGAGAAACTGTGTAACATTTAAGCTTGTGTGTCTGATACATTTAATTTTGTATCATGATCTGTTTCCTACACATGACTCAAATTCACCCTTCTTTAGGCAGAAGAGCACTCTATTCTGTATACATGTCATATTTTCTTTTCCATTTTTCTGTTGGTGAATTCAGAGGCTGCTTCCAGGTTTTAGCTATTATGAATTGTGCTGCTATAGACACAGTTATTTGTGTATTAACTTAATATGATGATGAGCTGGGGGTTTAGCTCAGTGGTGCTGCCCACCTGCCTTGTAAGCGCAAGGTCCCCAGTTAGATCGCCAGTACAAAAAAAAAAAAAAAGAATTAACTTAATATGATGTCTTTAAATCCTTCAGGAAAATACCTAGAAGGAAAATAGGTGGATTAAATGGAATTTCTAATTTTAATTTTTGAGGAATCTCTATATTAATTTACATAGTGTTTATACTGGTTTACATTCCCACCAACAATGCAGAAGAGTAACTTTTTCCTCACAGCCTCACTAGCATTTGTTATTGTTTGATTTCTTTTTTTAATTAATTTTATTGGTACATTTAAGGCATACAACATAAGGACATTCATCATTGGGAATTTGCACCTTTACATAAATCATCTTGGTCCTTATTTTTTTCCCATTCCCCTTCCCTCCCTTCAATCCTTCCCTTACTCCCTATCTGCAAAGACTTTGTTTCCATTTTTTCATTTTCACCTAGTAATTCCATTCCCTCTTTCCTTTCCCTACCCCTCCCATTTCCCCTTCCCCTTTCCCCCTTTTCTTCCTATTTCACATTATTTATTATACCTTTTAGTCCTTATCTACACTTTCAGTTTCTCACACTACAGAAACTATTCAGTATTTACATGTGTGTCCTATTTATTTCACTTAAAAGTATCACCTCAGTGTTCATCCATTTAGCTATAAATGTCTCTAATTTCTCATTTTTTATGGTTGACAAGTGCTCCATTTTATAAGAAAAAAAAAACCCACATTTTCTTTATCCAGTCTCCACTTGATGGGCAATAGGGCTGCTTCCAAGCTTTAGCTATTAGAAACTGTGCCGCTGTGGACATGGGTGCACATATGTCACTGTGGTATGATTCTTCCAATTCTTTGAGGAAGATATCCATCAAGGAGGAGAATAGCTGGTCAAATGGGACTTCCAACCCTAGTTCTCTGAGGTGTCTCTACACTGATTTCCACAGCGGTCTCACCATCCTACACTCCCACCAACACTGGAGCAGCGTTCCCCTTCTCCCACAACTCCACTAGCCCTTGTTATTGGTCCATTTCATGATAGCATCCATTCTTTCTCAGGTGAGGTGGAATCTCAGTGTTGTTTTTATTTGCATCTCTCAAAAGACCAGTGATGTGGAACATTTTTTCATGTTTATTTGCTATTTCTAATTCTTTGAGAAAATGGCCATTCTTCCTGGGGTAAAATGGAATTTCTGTATTTTAATTTGCATTTCTCTAATGGCCAGTGATTAAATTGTTGAATTTTTGCAAGCTTATACAAATTATGGTTATTTTTGTAATTTTATTTGAAACCTAATTTATTTCAACAGTCTCTTAAAAATGCATCTAAGTCTTTCAGCATTAAAAATAAAAACCTTTCTTTGGAGTACAGTAAAACTGAGTGCTCAAATAATTGCTCATTCCATATTTGAGAGAGTGTAGGAAAATTGTATTTCCCTCATACAATTAAGAAAATATCTGTGGCTTCACTAAGACACTTAACCAGTAGCAATGGAACCTTTATACCAGTGATGGCGAACCTTTTAGAGAGGAGTGCACAAAATGCAACCCCAAACCTACTTATTTACCACAAAGTGTCAACCCTGAAATTAAACCTAAATCCTGGAGTTTTTGGTTTAGAAAAACAACTCTACATTAACATCTTTTGTCCTGAAAGAAAAATAAATGACAACTATGCCATAGGCTCCCCATCACTGCTGTGTACTATGAAAATGGAAAGATATTTTCTAATAAGATGTTGTTGGATACAGTGATTTCCTAGCTTTCACTAAGGAGCACATTGTAAAAGATCTTGCTTCTTGTCATACTTCAGGTAAGTTAAGTGAGCTGAAAGATGTCAGATCACAGGGATAAACTGCTTATCTGCTTGCTTCGAAAGAGATTAGGGTGGGAAATTGTCTGCTTAGTACATTGAGAGGCAGTTGAGATCCACCCTTTCTAGGTTGTACAAAGTGTATTATATTACTAAATAGAGGTATCGATTTCAAATAATGATTAATATGCTAATACAATGATCAAAATCAACTTGTAAAAGGCACAAAATAGTACAATAGTTTCTATTACAGATTCTACTGCTTATTACTATTAGTACTATTAAAAGCTTTAGGAAGCATGTATGGATATTCAGGTACATTGTCATTTAGAAAAACTACAAAGATGAAATAGATTTTCCTTTAAAATGTTTATTCCAAAACCCAAAATAGGCCAGGGATTTAACTTAGTGGTTCTGGTGCCTGCCTCTCAAGGGCAAGGTCCCGAGTTTGATTCCCAGTACTAAAAAAAAAAAGAAAAAAAATTAAAATGAAGTTTTTTTAAAACAAATAAAATCCAAAATACCTACTGAGATACCAGATAAATGATAACACACAAGTTTATTCCCAATTTGATGGTATCTCTATGAGATCATCCACAGTGGAAAAAGTTATTCATTTTTTACTAGATCAGTCTTACATTTTCCTTTCCCACACACGTATTCTGCTTTCCTCCCTGCGACATACTGGGGGATCATTGCTCCACACCCTCCACTTGGGATTACACAGTGAATCTTAGCGCACGCCTTCAACATTTCACCTCTCTCAAAATCGTCCACAACTTTTAAAAGGAGAGTGTCAGGAGTTTGAGCCAACTATGCAATGATGAGAATAATAAATGACACAATCTCTGGTGATTCTAATATTAATGGCTATGAGCAAAAATACTGCCAAATGTCCACGTTCTAAATAGAGAAGGTAAATAAAGTAATTTATATTCTTTAGCATGCAAAATCGAGTTCCTCGGAGATCCTGCTTCTGGGGCATAGGTGTCTCCAGAATCGTTCTGCGTGGGGCAGCAACTACCCTTCTGTTCCGTAGATGCTGCCCACGTGGCTCATCCTCTGGCCCTGTCCTGAGAGCCAGCCTCTTCTGATCTCCGTCATCCCCAGCCATCTGGGATCTGTAACCACAGGAAGGATGCAGAATGACTTCCCAGGATTGTATTGGTGTCTTTAGCAGCGTAACTGGCAGTAATGATTATGAGACATTATCACAAAAAATAATAAAAGGGACAATAAGAAGTAAAATTTTTGAGTTCATTTGTAGATAGACATGATTAATAATAATAAAATTTACCACAAAATTTTGTGGCACATGTGGACTCTATCCAACATCGAAGTGCATACTATTTTGTGTGCACTGAATAATGGAACGTAAGTGATAAAATCCAGAATTTCAGATATTTAAAAAAATATATCACAAGAAATATGGTTGTAGATTTTGTCTGGGTGCCTATTTCCACTAAAAGATAAACTAGAAGCAAAGACAAACTTTTTTTTTTAATAGCAACTGAAAGTCGTATTGCCACTACTTATAACATTTATTTTTCCATAGTACTAACTATATCCATGTAAGCATGTTTTATAGTATGTGATATAGTGACTGTCACTGAGAATAATCTCAACTCAAATATAGGAATGTTGATTTCTAATAGAAACATATAGCTCTCCATCCATGTCGGAATCTGAGTCTACCAGTATTGATTTACCTGAGATGATGTTTCAGAACATTAGCAGAAAATTATTGGCAAGATAAATATAACATATGGATGTGGAATATCAGTAATATTTATACTCACGATAGCAGCAATATCTGTAAGATTACTTTTCGATATGTGAACAGTCTTCAAGTGTCTGAAGGAAGATTTTATAGTTTGAAATTGTATTCAGTTTTCCTTTTATAATTGAAAAGTATTTCGAGAAAAAAGAACACGCCTATATTTTGTTTTAGCATCATAGTACTGCAGATACAATGAAAAGAAGAACATCTCTAAATTTTCATTATTTAATGAACTCTTTTCAAAAGTCACAGTATTAATTTTGAAACTAAATCATTTCACAAATGTCAGGCATGTGGAAAATATCAATGTGATGATTATTGATCTTTCACTTTGTTTTTTAAAAATCTAAACTTACTGTTCTGAAGACATAAATAAGATACAACTTTGTTTCACCTAAAATATATAATTGCTCCCACGATATTACAGAAATATTTTCTAAAAATGATTCACAAAATAATTATTGGAAAGTCTGATAACTGTTTGGGCATTTGAAGCATTTATGATTGTCGAGGAAAATGCATATGTTTAGGCATAGACAAGATTTTTTCTCATTGAGTTTATTGGTACCTTTTAGGTGTATAGTACAGTTACATTCATCATTGGGATCTTGTACCTTTACATGACAGGTCTTGGTTCTCATTTTTTCCTCATACCTTTGCCCTCCCTTCACCCCCTCACCCTCCCCTATTTACAAAGACTTTGTTTCCATTTTTTCCTTTTCACATATTTTCTTTTCCCTTCTTTCCTTTCCCCTACCCTTCCCACTTCCTCTACACCTTTAGCCCTTTTCTTCCTATTTCACATTATCAATTATACAATTTGAACCTTATTTACACTTTTAGTTTTTCACACCAGAGGAACTATTCAGTATTTTACATGTGTCCTATTTATTTCACTTGAGTATAACCTCAATATGCATCCATTTAGCTATAAATATCTCTAGTTTCTTGTGCTTTATGGCTGAGTAGTACTCCATTTTATATATAAAAAAATTACATATTCTTTATCCATTCATTGGTTTGGGGCATTTGGGCTGTTTCCAAGTTTTAGCTATTATAAACTGTGCCACTATAAACAAGGCTGTGCATATATTGCTGTGGTATGAATCTTTGAATTCTTTTGGAAAGATACCCAGCAAAGGAATAGCTGGATCAAATGGAACCTCTAGTCCCAGCTCTTTGAGGTATCTCCATATTGATTTGTACAGTGATTGCACCAATGTGCATTCCCACCAAAAATGGAGAAGGGTTCCTTTCTCCCCACAATCCGCCACATTTGTTTTTTGTTAATTTATTTCTTTTTTGAGGGGTGGGGTTTGGTACCAGGGATCAAACTTGGGACCTTGCACTTGTGAGGCAGGCAGCAGAACCACTGAGCTAAATCCCCAGCCCTAATGGTTAATTTCTTGATGGCAGCCATTCTTTCTGGGGTGAGGTGGAATCTCAGTGTTGGTTTCATCTGCATCTCTCAAATGAACAGTGATGTTGTACATTTTTTCATATATTTATTTGCTGCATTTACTTGTTTGTCTGAGAAATATCTGTTCATTTCAGATGCTCATTTTTGAATTGGGTCTTTATATTTAGGGGGTATGATTTTTTTTTTGAGTTCTTTATATATTCTCGATAGTAGACCTTTGTCTTAGGAGCAGCTGGTAAAAATTTTGTCCCACATTGTAGTTTGTCTCTTAGCTCTGTTGATGGTTTCTCTCGCAGTACAGAAACTTTTTAATAAGAGGAGATCCCAGTTGTTGATTCTTTGTGCTAGTTCCTCTGCTACTGAGGATTTGTTCATAAAGTCTTTTCCTAAAGCATAGACAGGTTTTGTTTTCCTTAATTTTACTCCTGATTTTTCTGAAGACACCTCGACAATATAATCACAACGACTTTCTGATAAAACTCACTTATTGTTTCTTATTAGCTAAACTTCTCTCTTTTGCTTAATGTTAGCTTTCCCAAAGGATTCACTTAGAGGAAAATACCTCATAAGAGTTTAAATTTAGAATTGATAGTCACAGTTTAAGCTACGCTGTTCTACCATTCCTCTGAGAAAATATATTGCTGCTTCATCAGACAATAATTTAGAATTGCCACCAACCTCAGTTAAAATACTTTTGAGTTTGTCACTTGTTTCTTGAGTGTCATATTAAGGAATGCATTTGCCTCAGCACTACATTTCCCTTTGTTAAAATAAGGTTAATAACATTTGTCCAGCCGTGCTTATTTAGTTATGGTGCTGCGATAAATTCCAGAATTTTATGTCAAAGTAAAACTAATGTAAGGAAGATTCCCAAGGAATGGATACACACACACACACACACACACACACACACACACACACACATTTGTTAGGCTTTAAGCAGTATACTTTCCAAGGATAAAGAGCATGGAAGCTGCCTCATGTGTTACTTTTACAGAATAATTTGTCCCAGTGCTGCCTAAATGTTCTGAATGAAGGCCTGCATTAAGATATTATAAACTGAATCAGGAAGGATGTTATATTACAAGCATAGAAACATTAATGAAAATTAGAATAGCCATATGAATCAAGATAAAGGGGAATAAAAATGCACATTTTGGTTTGTTTTTTTAAACTTAAAAAATGATAACATCACTTTACTGTTGGATAAGATGAAATGTGCAGAAGGAAAAGACAGTTGCCAATTGGAAAGATTGAAAAATTTGTGGCAGGTGGTTATTTAGGCAGCAGTGATGATGGTAATAAATTGTGACTCTTAAAGTATCCCTGAAATAATCGTGTTCGTCTAAATGTGTGATTTGGGAAATGATGTATGTGGGAGGCTACAATTGTTTTATAAACCGAGCAGAATAATTGTGGAGGATTTCTAAGCAAAAAGGACATATGGCCAGTAACAGGTCTGAAGAATATTAAAGAGTTTTGAGAAATATTAAAAACTATTAGAAGAGAACTAAATAAAAGGGTAGACAAGATCCAGGAGAGAGAAAAGGGTAAAGGAATTTCAAGGTGATATAGTTAATGGAAAGGATTTGATTTGAAAATAGTGTGAAGCTACCCAGAATTGCACTGTTATTAAGTTGAAAATTGATAGTTAAGAAAATCTATCAAGATTTTTGTTTAAAAATTGGTGTTGATACTATTACTAAAATATCACTACTTTATGAACATATTTACATAAAGATCATTCAAACAGATAATGATAGTAGAATTTTTTTGTGTGGGATTTCCAATTGAGTAATCATTTGAAAATAATGAAAACCTTTTCTACTTTTTAAGTTGTAATTACTGTGGAAAATATGATTAAATTTATGTAGAAATTTTGAGCAAAAAATCAGTAGCTTTCTTATATTGATTTATTCATCTGTTTATCTTACATATTTATGAATTCTATTCTCAATAATTCAAGTTTACTTATTATATTAATCTTTCATAAATTATGAAGAGAAACAGACAAATAACTTTCCCCTCTCTATACATCACTCATCTCAATCATAAATGTGTATATAATATATATATGCAAATGTGTATTATATATTATAAATGTGTATATATATTATGGTGATACACGCTATTACAGGAAGAAGAAAACATGAGGAATGATTTTATATTCAGCCATCACAGAAGACTTTTTGAAAAAATAATAATTACAATCACTCCTCAAAAATGAAGCACATTTATTTGAAGTGTGAGACATACCATAAGCCCCACATAGATATGGCCTCACTAAATGCAATAGTCCTATGAGAAATGTTTATGTACTCAGTTAGGATTGGCCTTTGGCGATTGTGAGAGGCTGAAGACCTAAATAAATTGTATTTATGAAATTGTTTTGCTCTCATGCAAAGGAATCCAGGAGGACTGATAGGGAACCTCTTTCTCATTAGATTTATGGAACTCGTCACCTGCAAAAATGTCTTGTGTATATTTCTTTCATTCTTAAAGAACCTTCTTCTATTCTCTAATGACTAGATGGTTGGATTAGTACCAATCAATCCTACATTCTTGCAAGTGAGGAGAAAAAGGCAAGAAACAAAAGAAGCCATGGCTTCCAGTTAAATCAGCACTCTTTTTAAATTTTGTATTTTTCACTGGTACATATTTGTACTACCTGACAGTCACATTTCTAAGGAGGAGTTGGTGCATGTACATGACACATCTTAATTCTTTTTTTATCCCCTTCCTCTCCCTGTTTCTCCATCTCTTCATCCTCTCTTGCCAAACACCTAACTCCCTGTTTCCTATATTGCCTTTTATTTTATTCTTTATTTATAGAGAAAGCCTGTGATATTTAAGCTTTAGTTACAGTCTCAAGGTGCATCCACTTTGCTACAAACTACTCAAGTGTAACTTTTATGGCAGCATAATAATCTTCTATGTGTAAAGGCCACATTTTCTTTATCCATTCACCTGTTGGTGGACATATAGGTCCATCTCCTTCCAAGGTTTAGCTTTTTGAGTATTGCTGCTAGAAACATGGATATGCATGTGTCACTGTCATGTAATGTCTTTAACTGTTTTGGGAAGAGACCCAGAAGGGAAGAGTTGGGTCAAATGGAATCTCTAGTTTGAAATTTTTGAGAAATATCCATATTGTTTCCATAGTGGTTGTACTCATTTGTACTCCAACGAACAATGTAGAAGGCTTTCTTTTCCCCCAGACCCTTGCTAGTATTTGTTTGTTTGTTTGTTTGTTTTGTTTTGCATGCCAGGGATTGAACTCTGCTCTGTACACCCGTGAGGCAGTTACTGGAACCACTGTGCTAAATCCCTTTCCCTAGTATTTGTTATTATTTGATTTCTTGATAATGACTATTCCTTCCTGGGTACGATACAATCTCAGTGTTGTTTTAATTTGCATTTCTGTAATGCCTAGTGATGTTGAGCATTTCTTCATAAATTTACTGGTCAAATCAAAATATTAAAATAGAAATACTTAATCTGCTGGAAGACAAAATATATACAACTATTGAAGACATAGGCAAGAACTCTCTTAACAGAACCTCAGTTGCACAAGAAATATCATCAAGAATCAACAAATGGGAAGATATGAATTAAAATGCTGCTGCACAGCAAAGGAAACAACGAACAGAGTGAAGAGACCCACGGAATGGGGAAAAAAAAATCTAGCTGTACCAGAGACAGAGGACTAGTATCTACAACATACAAAGAACTCAAATAATTAGACTCCTCAAAATTAAAGACCCAGTCAAACAAAATGGGCAACTGAAACAAATAGACACTTCGCAGATAAAGTACAAATGGCCAATAAATCAGCCTTCTCAAAAGTGCTTTCCTGGATGCACCACACAACTTTCACTTACACATTGCTGAATTCATCCCACCTTGACTTTCCAAGGAGAGCTGTTATCTGTGGTTTTATGGTTGTGCACACTGTCAGACCCAATATACAAATTATGTCCTTTAAAGGGAAAAAGAGATCATATAGCAGATTAACAGACGCCTGTGTTCCTAACGGTATTGTTGCCTGTTGCATCATGAAGAACAGCTATTTGTATAAACGCAGACATTTAAGAAGAATATCATTGTGAAATTACTTCATAGATATTTCACTTCTCTGTGTAGGTAGGCTGTCATTCCAGTATAGCTTGTCAATTTATATTGAATTTCTATATTTTACCCAACAATTGCTACTGGATTTCTAACTTGCTGTCCATTCAAAGCATCCTTAGCTCTCTGTTGCCTATACCCTTCCTCCGGTAGTCTGCTATACAAACAGACACACACAAACACACAAGCACGTATCACATCACATCGCACACATAAACATTTACACTTACAAATATATAGTGGCCCTGTATTTCCACCAATTCTACTTTAAATTTCTTTGCCTTTTTAGCCTTTATCCTCAGCTTCAGTTGCCCTTATTAACAATGATTAAATCTGTGTTCCCACTTTTTTGTCTGTTACTGAGCATAGTTTAATCCCCTATTCTTTTCATAAATCCTCAGTTCTCTCCTCAGAACAGCTGGTTCTAATTGTATTATTTGTTTTAAAAATCAGTTATAAATTTGTTTATGAAACTATATTATATGGACATTTGAAAACAGTCAACTAATTATACTACTTATGTCCATATTTACTAGGCCCTTATGACAATAAAGAATACACAATACTATCTTTTAAAACTGATGTGATATTTTACTTGCCTCTCAGACATCTTATTTTTATATATTTGTGCTAACCTTGGTTGTCAGTACTTATAATTTGTACAAGTTTAAAGTCAAGTTGCATAAAAGAACATTATGTTTTAAATAGTAGATTTTAGTGCATTAGTCACACCTATCAAAACTTCATGATAATGGGAAACTTAGTTCCGTGGCACAGATGTAATCATTGTTAATATGGGTAATTGATTCTGAAGCTGAGGATAAAGGCTTTTGATAAAAGGCAAAGAAATTTAAAGTAGAATTGGTTGAAATGTAGGGTCACTACATATTTGAAAGTGTGAAGTATTTACCTTCATTACCATCCCTGTGTCACTTTAATTCATTGAGCTCTTAATGAGGGGTGCTGCAGGAAACTGATGGTTGTGCATGCCCACATCATATGCTAGTCACACATAGATGTACACTTACATGATGTGAGAGTTGGGATGTCACCACCCTGGCAGATATGTGTTAAACCAGGCCACCTATTACTGAAAACGTAGGTTCATATGCATGTACAGTATCTGCACTATACGCAATGGAAATTATATGAGTATTTGTATGAAAAGACCACGTGTACGAGTCATTGGAGTTTTGCTCTTTTATTCATGATCCCTGTTTGATGTTGTATCTTGTGTGTGAATGCAGGTATATATACACACGTGCATGCACACAGGTTTATGAACCTCAAGGTAAACTGTACCTCTGTTAACACTGACACTAGTAAGTCAGTATTTTATGATTATTATTATTTGGAGGGGGTTGAGACAGGGTCTCACTATGTAGTTGAGATTGACCTGGAACTCACTATGTAGCCCAGGCTGGTCTCGAACACACAGTGATCCTTTTGTCTCAGCCTCCTGAGTGCTGGGATTAGAGGCGTGCACCACCATGCCCGGCACTAGCAGATCAGTGTTGTTATTATTTTATACAAACTTTATTGTGCAAATAGTAGGCTTTGAGAAGTGATTTCGAGTATTTGGACACTACTTCAGGATTGGAATGATTGTATTTACATAAATATTTTCTTGAATACCTGTACGTAGCAGCCATTCTTCTACTTGCCTTTATTATGTTTCTGTTTTCAGGAGAAAAACTATTCTATTCCATTTGAATCCAAGTTTGAAAATTGCAAGATGATTCAGAAAAAAATACGCTGCAACCTCAGAAGTCACTTCTGTGCTAGCATGAGCACTCTCCTGGCTTCATGATTGCACAACTGTTTGTCACTGACATGTGGGCAGCAGGTTAATTCTAATCACGCGGTCACCTGGGCTGCACTGTAATTTGAAGTAGAACCCCTTTGCTGTGTCGACTCGACAGTATATTATTTCCAAGCTTTAATGCCAGGGTGCTCTTTAAATTGGCTGTGAAACTGGGGAAGAAGTGATTTACGTCCTTGATTTAGTGCTCTCCTCTTTGCTGTCTGCTTTAAGCCTCTTTCCTGGGAACAGCTGAATGTGAACAGAATTAAAATTTAGATGTAGCCAAAGATGGAAAAAGTAACACCGAGCAAAAAGGTAGTGAAAGACATCCCTGCCTCGCATTTTTGTTGATGCCTGTGCTGTACATAAACGACTGAGTATCCTGAACTACCTTTTTCCCTCCTGAGAGTTTCTCTGAATTAAACATTAAAATGTGAATTTTAATAAATGAGTGTCCATACAGACTGAATTCGCTACAGATTTTTTAAGCAATATGGCAAACCAAAGATTTTGTTTCTTCTTAAAGATAAGAGGAAGAAATGACTTAACCACATTTCACATTATACAAAAGAGAGCTCCAAAGAAACATCAGACTTTTCAAAAGCAAATACATTTTATTATCTTTGTATTACTACCCAAATTAAAGTAGATTACATAATTCTCTCTTTATCAGAGTTTTGATTTATTGTCTGAATTTATAAGCTGCTCAGTACTTCTGTGGTGTTTTGGCTCACAGCACCCAAGTTTTATCTATTTGTGTTGTTTAGCTGCATTTGCATTTTGTAATTATATCTGCAGATAACTACAGTAAGCTTATTACCTCTCATTATGTAAGAAATGGCTTAGAAAACATTTTGTTTCAAGGAAAATATTTTCTTTGAGAGTTGACCATACCTTGAAATTCCATCACTATAATAAAATGAGTAGGCTGATAATATGAAGCCCCTGAATGTTTATTTAAGTAGAATATGTAAAAATAAGAATACCTAGAACTTTAATTCCCAGCACATCCCATTTCCACCAGTTACTGCTCATATTTTTACATTAAGCCATACAGTTTAGTAGTTAGAATGTATATCTAATTTAGAAAAGAAATACTCAAATGATTTTTGTTAGTCTTTTTTTTTTTCTTCATTGAGTTTATTGGTACATTTTAGATATACAGTACAGTTACATTCACTGTTGGGATCTTGTACCTTTGCATGACAGGTCTTGGTTCTCATTTTTTGCCCTTGTCCCTGCCCTCCCTTTACCCCCTCCTCCCCTCATGTTAGTCTTCTATTAAAAAGAAATCAAGTTGAGATTTCATTCTTTGGCCTCTCCAAAGTAAATGCTATCCCAAAGTTATTCCTTTTTGTACTTCATAGTTTCATGCTGTGGTTGTATGTTTGTGTATATTTCCAGTGAAATATGCAGTATTGTTTTGCTCATTTTATAGAACTCGCACAATTGGCTTCTATATCATGTATAAATAGACTATTTTTCTCACCAGCACTATTTTTTCTTTAGTTACTATAGATCTAATTGATTTTATTGCAGTGTAGTAACAGATTGTTTCAAATATTTTGCACTCTTGCAAGTAATAGCACAGTAGGCATCTTACTGCATTTAATTTTTTAATTCATTAATTTTATCGGTACATTTTAGCTATACAATATGTTGAAATTCATCATTGGGAATTTGCACCTTTACATAGTCTATCTTGGTTCTTATTTTTCCCCATTCCCCTGCCCTCCCTTCAACCCCTCAACCCCTCCCCATTTACAAAGACTTTGTTTCCATTTTTAACTTTTCTCATATTCATCCCTTAGGAAATGTACACAGAGATACAATTTAGGCAGATATTACCAAATAATTCTCCAAATTGTGCTTCTCCTTAGCATTACCTACAAGTTCTCTCCCTGTCCCGTTTCTGCCATGGAGCCAGCCAACCATGGACTGAAATTGTGAGCCAAGATAAAGTTGTGGATGTTGGATATTTTTGTCCCAAGGATAGAAAAACGACTAACATGATGAATGAGATGATGAGGCTAAGATAGATTGGAAGTGTGTCCGTAAAAAAGTTGCAGTCATTTCATGCAATTGGCATATGGACAATGTGATTTACATATAGGGAGAGTGTGGCTTTTACAACATTTTGTTGACCTTAAATTGATAGAAGTCAGGTCACTCTTATTTTCCAAACTGATTTTTGGCTTTTTAAATATATTTTTAACAATATAAGTATATTAAAGAGAAAAGGTGTTTGCTATTAACTAGTCTTATTTTAGATTCTGTTTAATATAGTAAACCTATGTCCATTAGGACAAAGAAATTATAATATTTTGGGACCATCAAAATTCTATGAAATTAAAATAAAATAGGTTTTAATATTATTAAATAGATTTAACATTATTGTTTTAATAGTTTTGCATGTCTTGCAATTTAGCTGTAATCACTGTAAAAAAAAAAAAAAAAAAAGAAAAACCACCACTGAATTCTAAAGTATTTAAGCTTGAATACTTTTGCCTTTTTGTCCTTTGTGTTTGTAGCATTATTCATATTCCTTTGGTGTTCGCCATATGCCCTCTTATGACCGCGATGGTGACTGACTTCTCCCTTTATGTCTGTGTGCTACTAGTTATGCTCATTTCACTTTCAAATCACTCCAAATTTTGACAACCTTTCTGATTACCAACATTTGATAAATGAAGCCATAAAATATGTATTGCCAACTGAATATTTGTTATGTGTCATGTGTTGGTTTAAATATTGAGATGATTCACCTACTCTGGAAAATGGGACGGCATTACTGTACCACTTTATGTAAGGACACAAATTCTGAACAGAGGGTACCCGAGTAACTGGCAGTCAATTAAAGAAGTCTTACTCATCTCTGTCATCAGTGCCTAGGAGCAGAGCCAGCTACTATCAATAAGATCAACGAGTTTCTATCAGTGACAAACGTCTTTGGTGACTAAACTAAATACCTAAAAGTGCAGATTTTGCAGGGACCCCTATTTTCTTAAGGCAGTGAAGAAATTTAAGAAGCTGTACCTTTGATTGTTGCTTTACTTTTCCTAGCTCAATATATTCATGATTTATTCATACTGGGGGACTTGTCTTTGAGAAAAGGATGAGTCTATATGTTTTAATAAGGTCCTTTTATTTTATTTCTTTGTTTTTCATTTGAAAAAGTCTGTTTGTTTAAATGTGAACACTTTAAGGCAGAAATCTGTGCTCTTTAGAGTATGGTAAATAGCTTTTGCAATGCTTCCAGTGGGTGCAGTAGGTTACTTAAATGGGCTCCAGAACTGTGTCTGTACAGTTTAAAAGCAGGAAAAGATGTGTAGCAAACACATTGATAATCATTATAGACAGGGAAAGCATATATTGTATGAAAATGTTCAAGTCTAATATATGAAAAGCTAGATATTAAGATTGTGACAAAATGTATCTTTTAAAATCATATGATTATTATTTCACAGTTCTGGCATGCAATCATCATATGAGTGAGTGAATGAACACAATTATATTCAGTTGTTTCTTTATAGCTACAGTTATACAGGTGATGTTTGAAATAAATCCTATCACTTCCTGCCAAATGCCACTCAATCAATATAATAACTTCAAGATAGAACTAATTATTATCTTCCAATAGATAGAAATTTGAAAAATTATAAGCTTTAAAAAGTGAAATAAGACACACACATGTAAATACTGGATAGTTTCTCTGGTGTGAAAAACCAAAAGTGTAAATAAAGATGCAAATGGTATAACTGATAATGTAAAATAGGAAGAAAATGGCTAAAGTTATAGGGGAATGGGAAGGGTAGGGGAAAGGAAAGAAAGGAAAAGAAAAAATATGAGAAAAGGAAAAAATGGAAACAAAGTCTTTGTAAATAGGGGAGGGGAGAGGGGGGTGAAAGGAGGGAAGGTGAGTGGGGAAAAATGAGAACCTAGACCTGTCATGTAAAGGTACGAGATCCCAATGATGAGTGTAACTGTACTGTATACCTAAAATGTACCAAAAGACTCAATAAAAAAATCTACTTCTTTTAAATACAGACTTTCCTTGGGGCTACGTATACACTTTTTGATGGTACTTGAAAATTAGGAGCTGAAGTATCATGTCAGATATTTCTAAGAAAGGAAACGAATTAACATATTGACTCACAAAATGATTCAATGTTTGGTGATTTGCATCATAGTTGAATACAGCAGATCTTTCGGTGAATAATTAGATACTGACAAAAGATCCCTCGGAAGTTCAGCAGTCTTTCCTTTCATTGTAGAAACAGCTAGATTTGTCACATTTACTTATATATTTAGAGCTTGAGTTGTTATACAATCTGTTCTATTTTTTAGGAAAAAGTTGGTATAAGTACTCTAAAATTGTCTCCATTTACATGGATAACTATCAGGATTTTATTCACAATTTTCACATATTAAAATTACTCAGCTTATAAAAGTCTGTAAGTGGGCTATATATGCACTGCAAATATTAACTTCCTTTTCTGTAGGTAATTTTAGAATTCTCCATGTGACTAATCTAGGTGGTATTTCATTGTATCTAATATATATAACACAGCTCCAGTCTTTTACAAAATTATAGTTTGAAGATAGAGAATATAAACACATAGTATAAAAACTGAGTAATATAAAAGTAGTGTGTCTGTGTACATATTATGAATAGCATAGAAATAAATGTTTGAGTATAAAAATATGAAGCAAAGTTAAAGGATAGTGCATTTGAACAATTTGAAAGAAATATATGTTTGTTTACCTAGTTATCTCTGGCTAAGTATAGAAAGCACAATACTTTTTTTTTTTTACTTTCTTGGCTTGATTCCTAGATGCCTTTTTCCCTCAGTGATTTTGAAGTCTGTTATGTTTTCCAATATTTTATCCATAATTTTTTTATGTTTGCTCTAAATTCTATGCAAAATTCCATCTATATTACTTGATCATTGTGGCCAATGTAAAATATAGTAAAACCAAGAATGTAGTGGAAGCAACTTGGACACTAATGAGTTTTACTTGTGTTTACAACTTTGTATAAAAGGAGAGACCACATATTTCTTGCAGTTAACTGTTTCAGCTCTTTCTAGACATTTCACAGTTTTACATTTACGTCTAAGTTCTCAAAGAGTTTTTGTAGACTTGACTTAATAACCATCACTCTTATGGTGAAAGTACAACACTCATCAATTCCACCTTAAAAAAACTTTAGTTGTGAAAGGGAATAATTTGAACCTGAAACTGCCATTAGGTATTCTAATTCATATCTCTAAGTTAGTCATAGTTTTCTTTTACCTAGAAAGAATAACATATAAACAAAAGAATTAAGAAGAATCTATACATTCACCCAAAATTTTGCCATATACTTTTAAAAAATTGATATATAATAAACAAACATACTTGGTGGAATATAATTTTCTTTATTAGTGATTCTTGGCTGTGCAGAGGTAGCACTTGGATTTTTATGTCTGAACAATTTCATAATAAAAACATCAGATTTGTAAATGCAATTTAAATGTTTTTATACTTGCATATTTGATTTTAAAATGTTTCTCATTCTATGTGTAGATAGAAATTTTCTTTCTCTCAAAACCTGTTTTTTTTATTCCTGAGACAGGGTCTCACTATGTAGTTGAGACTGACCTGGAACTCACTATGTAGCCCAGGCTGGTCTCGAGCTCGTAGAGATCCTCCTGCCTCAGCCTCCCAAGTTCTGGGATTACAGGCATGCTCCACCACTCCGGGCAAAACCTATCTTTTATTTTAGATAACTTTATATATTGTGGCATACAATGACAGCCCTAGAACTTTAATAAAATCAGCTAGATTCCCTCTGTTGAAATAGCATAGCAGAGACACAAAATATAAAATCGAGTGAAAAGCTACTAATCTCTGTCTTTATATGTTGCTGCTTAAAGCAAAAGCACCACAGTAGCATTAGGAACAAAAGAAAAGTACAAAAAAAATCAAAATACCTAAAGTTTTTATATGCAACACAACATTTTCATAATTTTGGCATTATATAATATATTAAATGTTATATTGTATATTAAATCATATATTTAGATATCTAATGGTTTCATATACATGCATATGTGCATATATACATTTCATTAATTTAACTAATAATGCTGTGTGACTGAGGATTAAGAAAATTGGGAAGACTGAGCACAAAAAAATTAAGCCTGTTTAGTGACACTAAATTATTAGTCACTTAGTGATAACCTGCCATCTTTTCCCTCTTTTATTTTAATAATGCTTTTAGATAAAATATAAACTGTGAAACAACTTATTTAGACTTCTGTGATAGTGAATCATTTAAACTGCTACAGTAAAAAATCTGTGTTATTTGTAGCTTTGCTTTAAGGATGCACAAAGGTCTGTGTAATCTAAATATTGGATGATCTTGGGAGACTTTATTCTTCACTAACAACCACAGAGCTCAGGCCATACACTATTAAACAATTAACTTGCAAATCTCAGTACTCTTGATAGCTAATTGTGATGGCGGATACATTTAGAAAAGGGTCAGAATGGCTCTTTTAAATATATACATCAGTTCTCAGTGGTCTTTTCCTTGCCATTATGAAAGACGGATAAAAAATG
This sequence comes from Fukomys damarensis, assembly GCF_012274545.1. Taxonomy (NCBI): domain Eukaryota; kingdom Metazoa; phylum Chordata; class Mammalia; order Rodentia; family Bathyergidae; genus Fukomys; species Fukomys damarensis. The sequence goes on along the minus strand of NW_022900947.1, from coordinate 50,496,141 downwards.
ATGAGAAAAGCAAGGCAGGCTTTGGACTTTGGGAAAGTCAGTACAAGTATTGGAAATATGTACATTTATATAGTTCATTTACAATGAGCAGTTGCCTGGAATAATACAGCAGTTGAGGGAGGAAGCAGAAAATCTCCATCCTGTACTTTTTCCAAAGAAATAGGACATAGAAGATACAGAGCCTGTTTGGGAAATAGGTGTGATCTCTAAGATCTTTTTCTGTTGCTTTACATTCCAAAAATGTGTTTTGGAGAGTTATAAATATTTGTTGAATAAAAATATTTCGACAGACTGTGAAATTTAAAATGTATAGAAATGCTAGGCTACAGAACGATTTTCAGAATCAGAGCTCCACAAATCAGACTGTGGTAGCTGTCATGCTCAGAAACTCTGACCATGGGCAGAACAGGCGTAGAGAAGCCTGCTGCAGGCTAGAACTTTGTAGCGCAGAACCTCGGGCAAAGGGAGATGGACTTTTCAGGGTAGGAACAGGAGTTCCATTGCACAGAAAGAGGCAGGGAAATGGGTACTTTGGTTTTCTTACTGGGGACACTTCAACAGGACTGACTCATATGATGAGAACCAGAATAGTTTATGGTTATCTGTCATTCTCATTTCACAAGAAAGCTTTCTTTACTTTTTAGGGAAATTTAGAGATACATACGCAAAATAAATGGTAAATGATGGAAGAAAGCATGCTAGGGACTAGAATACAAATGAAAAAAACCAACTTCCCTTTCAGATGCTTTCCAAGTCCACCTATTCAAAAGGCTTCGAGGTATAGGTCCTGTCTCATATGTTTAACCTAAAAACACCACGAGAGAGCTTCTTTATGTGTGGCCCAAAAGGCTGGTTTGAAGGAAATATTCTTTGTGTTTCTGCTATGTTGAGATATTGTTTAAGATTGAGGATTAAAATTAAAGTACTAGATTCGAAACAGATGTATGCAAATATATTAATACGTGTATACCTATGTGAATGCAAATCCAGGATTTGCAGACGTGTTCAAATGAAACATAGCAGCCAGTAAATTTGTGATTGAGTGCTCTTTTGTTAGTTTATGCCTTATAAAATAATCACATAGAACATCTTAAAATTATCTGAATTCTATGAGAAGAAATACTAAAGAACAAGTTTGAATTCAAGACATATGTGAATCTTTCCTTTTTTTTTTTTTTTTTTTTTTTTTTTTTTTTATCAGTGTTCGAACTCGGGTCCTGGCACTGAGCTAAATCCCTGGCCCTGTCTTTCCTTAACTATATGAAATGCCTTATACTGTGCCTTTATTATAAGATTATAGATTAGCTATCTCTTCAATTTTGACAAGATATTTTAAAACTTAAAATTCATCTTCCAGTCTGCATTTATTTATGAATCTTACCATTTTGAGAGGTTATCTATTTTAAAGTAAATTTATCATATTTAGTTTTCAAAGTAGAACAAATAATGTGTGCTATTTATGAATTTTATATGGCTATTTTTACATTCAAATAAACTATATTTTATACTTTATGAAACTTTTTCAGAAAGGTCTACACTTTCCTTTTATTGCAAGCAATAAATCACAGCTACAATGTGAGTAAATATGAGGTAAAGACGAAAAGAAACTGCTTTTAAATATGAAAAATAATACAGTAGTAATTCTTCTAAATGGTAGCTAAAAGAAAAATGATAAGATGACAACAAATAAAGCTGAATAATAAAAAAATTAAATAAAGTACAATAAGGCAGAAAAGGGAATCAAGTTATAAAGAAACAAAATAAAACAGATAAAAATAGTAGATTAAAATCCAAATGAGTCAATAAATTAATTAAGAACTAATTGGGGAGGGCAGGGATTTAGCTCAGTGGTGCTGCCGCCTGCTTCACAAGCGCAATGTTCCGACTTTGATCCCCAGTACCAAAACAAAAAAACAAAAAAAAAAACAAAGAAAGAAAGAAAAAAGAAAAAAAAATGTGCCTATACACAAATTTAAAAATTTCAGTTGTTAAAAAAAACTGATTGGCTTGACTCCAGTTAAAATTTGCAGATTATTAGTGTACAGTGTAAAAAGCAGAGTGCAACTTTATTCTCACAAAATTTATTAAAAAATTAATACCATTTTGTTTAGAACAATCAAGAATTAAATATTAAGACACATGATAGTTTAAAAGTGAAAGTATCATTAAGGATGCACTATGTAAAAAGGGAGCATTAGAAGACCATAATGGCAATTAATAATACTGGATAAAGTAGACTATAAGTTGAGGAATATTTATAAAAATAAAGGCTTATTTCAAAATGATAAAGTTGTTAATTCTTTGGAAAGTCATAAGAGTCATAAATATATCTATACAAAAGAAACCTTATAAGTATAGAAAGATTTTGATAGAATTAGTAGGAAGATAGATAAGCACATAATCACAGAAGGTAAATTTAACCCAATTATCTGAGTAATTAATATAAGTATATAGCAGATTAGTACTAGAGTTAGGAGACTTAAACGCTATGATCATAAAGTGTTATAAAGCAAGTAGACCTAATAAGTAGACTGCTACTCTAACAATGTAATATATATTTTCTACAAGTGAAAACCAAGATGACTACATGCTATACCCTAAACAAGTCTCAATAAATTTTAAATTATTGACCCCATGCTATGTTCTGGAAAAGGGAACTGAATTTGAAATCATTAGTCCTTCTTCTATTCAATATTGAACTGAATCTCTAAGCCATTAAAGCAGGCAAAAAAATTACTAAAAGGCAAAGGCAAAACATAATTGCTCCTTTTGTAGATGACGTAGAATTTGCAAAGCAGCTATTAAATTTAATAATTGACTTTAACAAGTACATTAGTGAAGATTCTCTAGAGGAATGGAACACATAGACAGTATGCATGGATGTGGTGGGAATTAGCTCACATAATTATAAAGGCTTGGCCCCACATCTGCATTCCTCAAGTGAGAGAATAAGGTGACTGAGATATAGTTATGCCCATGTCTAAAGGCTAGAGAACAAGGAGCTAGGATGTCCGAAAGTAGGGCAAGATATGGCTCAGCTCCAAAGGAGAGATTGATTTTGCCCTTTATCTTGATTTTTGTTGTGTTAAAGACCTCAATAGATTGGATATCCACCAATATTGGTAAATGTGAACATATTGAATCTATTGATTGGAATTCTAATATCTTTTGGAAACACTTTCAGAAACAATGTTTTGACAGCTAGATGAGTATCATTTAGTCCTTTCAAGTTGACTGAATTTAATGTTCCAAATTTGCTTATATGAGAATAATATATCAAAGTAGATTATATATTTCCTTATACTGTCGTGAATGATTGCAAGATGAAAAATTTAAACATTCTCCAGATAATTCCTTAAGAAAACATAAAATACTGAAATAAAAATTTACAAAGAATATGTAAGACTTTGTCAATGAAAATTGCGGAATATTACTGTGCGGTAACAGGAAGACATATCTTGTTAATAAACTGGATAGCCCATATTGAGATATTTAGAGTCCTGAAATTTGTCTATAGGCATAATATAATCCCAGTTAAAATTTCAGTGAACTTTACTTGTAAAATTGACAAACTTATTTTAAAATTCACATAAAACCAGAAGTGAAAATAATGAGCTTAATGGATAGTATTTTAGAAAAAAGGAACAATGTAGGAGGATTTATATACCAGGACTATAGAGTGAGTGCTTTAGAGCTATGATAACCAGGACAGACCGATGCTGATAAAGCCATACACATACAGATCAATGGCATCGAACAGAATGCAGATTTAGTCTCGTGATGGCATGGCTTTTTTTTTGTTTTTTTGTTTTTCTTTTTGTTTTGTTTTTTGGTACCGGGGATTGAACTCAGGTCCTTGCGCTTGCAAGGCAGGCCACTGAACCGCTGAGAGTTTGCAGCCATTAATAATCGTAACATTTGATTTGATTATGTGAATTACTATTTGATTATGTGATCTATTAGCTGAGGTCAGTTAAAAAATTATTGAAAATGAGGTTAGAGGACTAGGTGTTTTAGAAATCTTACATACCGATTTTAATTACTAGGACATATTGTAAGAATAATGTCGAAAATAATGATAATATGCCAAAAGCAAAGATCTTCAGGGAGTGAGAGTCTCATGGAAGTGAGTTGGTTGTACAGTTTGATGACATGCTATTTGCTGATGAGTTTTACGAAGGAAATTGGGGCTATCCTGATACTCCTGCTACGTCACAATTGTCCCAAACTGTTGTTGATCAAAACAACTCAAATCAGTCATTAAGTTCACAAATCTTCAAATTTGGCAGAATATTGCAAAGACTGGTAAACATGGTTTCAGCTGAAGAAACTCAAAATTTGGAGGTTGCTGTTCAGTGAGGATTCCCTGGAATGTGCCAACATTGCTTCCTTTTAGAAGGGCTGTAACCTAGGTCACATGCGAGTAGCTTTGATGCTAGACTTCTTCAGGATACTGACTCTATTTCAAGAATATATATCACAAGGAACTTGGGAAGAAACTGTCTGACCTTCTGTGCTAGAGTGGAATTACATCCTGTCATTTCTGCTCTGATCACAAGTCTGACTAAATTCAGTACCCCAGTAGGGACACAAACCCACTGAATGATGGGGGAGATGTCAACATCCTGAGACAATGTGGAATCACAGCTCTGCATGATCCAGAGTGGAAAGTAAAATCTGCCACTAGGAGAATGGTCTGAAAAGCACAACAAGAAACAAAGGGATCTTTACCCTATACAGAAGCTCACGTATGGACAGAGAAAATAGCTACCCCAGGACAGTTAATGCCACCAAAGGAAAATCACATGTTCAATACAAAGAAAACAAAGGCAATACAAAACGCAGATAGGGAATAAAATGAACACTTGCTGTAATTTGAAATAGGCCAAGAGCCCTGACAGTAGATATTCTGGAATTACAATAAAATGAACACTTGCTGTAATTTGAAATAGGCCAAGAGCCCTGACAGTAGATATTCTGGAATTACAGAAGTGAGGGGAATTAAAAATAATGAAAAAGGGAATGTGTAGAGTTACACGGAGATAATCCAAAAGGCAAAGATGAAATGGTGAGTAAACTGTGATGATATGTTTAAAGCTCTTGTGAGAAGAAATGTAATAGCAGACATTTAATGTCAAGTATTGACTTTTATTATACAGATGAATATAATAAATCATAAAACCTCATTACCTTGAAAAACCCACAAAAAATTGAAAGATTTAAAAGTACAGAAACCTTTAAAAATTCTCCACTACAAAGTATGATCCATTGGGATTAGGAATCATTCCACTTTTATCTCTAGATATTCAATATAGCAGAAGAATATATAAAATAAAATAGAATATATAAAAAAATAAAAACTCTAACAATTTGTGTACTTACATAAGAGGAAATTTTAGTTGCTTCTTAAGAGCTGCATTTGTACCTTTTCATTACTTGACTAGGGATCTAAAATGTGGGTAGAGCAAACATAAATGGCATAAATCATCAAAATATATTCCCCCAAATGTCACATTTACTAAACACAAATTAGCTCAGTTGTGCAGACCACATGTTAACTTCAGATTTTTTCCTCCTCTGTAAGCTCAGAGCCAAATCTGCATGGTATGCTTAATTGTAGAACTAAGCATTTTCTATTTTAGTAAATTATCACACATCTGGATTTTGCAAACTCAATATTTTACTCATATTTAAAAATAAGATTAATCTTTAATGTTTGTGTATGTGATACATTTAGAGAAAATGAAGGGTATTTATGTTTCACATTTATGATGTCTTGCTTGATTTTTTTAAATAATCAGTATAAAACAATCTACCTTTGTAGTTAGAATGTCTATTAAAATTAATATTATTCCCAACCAATTTATTTCTTTATTCTGAGTTTTGTATGTTCATTTATCACTACCAATGTTATGGTTACTGGTATATTAAATTCACTCAGTAATAACTACTGTTAAATATGGATTTAGAACATTTTTACCCAACCTGTGAATTCTTCATGTCTGACAATATCCTCTCTTCTTGTTGGCACTTATAATTAAGTTGTGTTCTAAGGTGATGCCTCTGTGTAATTGAAGACATAGAGTGGACACCTATTAAATGATTCTGGGTGTTGTGTTGAGACATACATATACACACACACAGAAACACAAGCACTATGTGTTACAACAAAGGTTGAAATTTTTGGAAGTTAATGTTTACAAATTTTTTAATCTTATTACCATTCAGACATCTCTAAAGAGAAAGTCATCATCATCACAGTAGTATCACAGAAAACCCCTTTTTCAAAACATTCATGGTGTGTTAATGTATGCTTAAAAGAAATTCTTGACAAACTATACTGAGACCTCAGAGATCTTTTATAAAAATATTTTTTGAAAATGTATGGTTTAATGTATCTATTCCAAACAAATAAATCACACCCTTACCTTTCATCTCACCACCATGTTTTTGAACAATGCTGTTAGTCAAGCTAGACTGCTGTATCTATCAATGGGTAGCTCAGACAGCAGAATTTTACTTCTGGAGGTGCTGAAGGCTGAGGAGTTTAAGGTCACAATTCTCCACAATTCAGTACTTGGTGAGAGTGCTCCTGCTGGCTAGTGTACAATTCCCTTTTTGCAAACAGTATATCTTCCTATGACTTTATCTCCAGTCATATACAAGGGGAGCAGGAGATCTCTCTTCCTCCTCTGCCCATAAGGGCACAATCCTATTGTAAGGGCCCGTCCCTAATACCTCATCTAAGGAAATTCACCTCCGTCAGGCTCCTTTGCAAATATCCATGCACAAGGAACTAGGGCTTTGACATTGGAATTTTGAGAAGATACAAACTGAAAATTACATGGCAAAAAGGAAAAACAGAAACATAACACCGATGTCTATCATCTATAATTTTAGGTTAGTAATTTCATACTACTTGAATGAATAGTTTATATTATTTCTTAGAAGAAAGCATTTCTTAAAATTTCAATATGTTACAGAATTATATGAAAGTTAATATCCTCTACATCCTTCTGTAGTCCACAAGAGTTTTAAAAAATCTAATTTAAGCTTAATAAGGTAATCTCTTAAAATTTTAAATTCTGAGTGAATATTTTATATTTGTTTATACCAACTCTAGATTATTTTTCAGACATGCCCATAATGTGGTGAACACTGATTTGGGAATAGATGAACATTAACGGAGTCTATTGCGAAATATTTGATTAAAGTAACAGTGGGAGAGAAAAGGCTGTCATAAACGTGTTTTAAATAGTTTGTGGTTCTTAGAGGTCTAGTTTAGTCTTGAAGATGAATTGTTACCCTTCTGAGACTTTTTCAGTAATGTTTGCCTAGAGCATAATATTATAACCAGGAGGGCAAATTCTCATCTTGAATTCCTGTGGGACTTAAAGCAGGTTATTTCATTGTTTGTGTCTTGACTGAATAAATAAAAGTACTGAAATTTCTCTCTTAACTTGTATTTTAGGCTGTGTTTCTGAAACCTTCTCTTGTACTCTCACTTAAATGTTAGTGTGGTTCTTTCAATGGCAAGATGAAGAAGGAAGGGAAACAATAAAAAATGCACATGTGTATTTGATGGTGTCCTCCGCAGCCATTTCTAATTCTACAGCCCTGTAATGATGAGAAACAAGTCTGTTATAAATTGAACAAACACTGAGGCAGTAAAACTCATTGACATATACACTATAGTAATCTTTGTAATAATTTTACATAGGTATCATTTATTGAGTGCTTAATCTATTCCAGGGAGTTCCTTAATATTTTTAAGGAAAGTATGTATCAATTAAAGGGAATTATTTTAATATTTGAAAAGAATACATTTTATAATTCAACCCTTCAAGTAATTCACAAGAAAGGAATTATAATTTACAGATAGAACAAGTTTGTCTCCAGTACAGTGTAAAATTATTAAGATTTGAATTTAAGTCAATGTGATCTCAAAATCCATGATTTTGTAGCTAATGAAGTAACAGTGTTTGGCTACATGGACAAAGGGAAGAGGACTTGTGGAGGACACAGAGATGGGAAAAAGTAGCAAATAATAACCCTACTAAGAGGAGTGCAAATCATCTAAACTTGGCCCAGGATACAGGCGAAGATTTCCCACAGCACCACTGTTTTGAGAATAGGTGATTAGGTACACAGCACTGATGTTGAAATTGGGGTACCAGACACTGCTGCACTGAAAGAGATTGCTCCCTGATTTTAGGAATTTAGGCAAGTGGCTTAGCACATTACCTGTAAAATGGTAATATAGTAATGACTTCATATTATTATGTTAATATAACAATCTGCATCTCTATAAAGTTTTATTCACTTTCCAGGGTAGACATGATGAATAACTATTTGTTTTATTATACTGCATACTATTGTTATTATCTCTTTTTCATGAGATCAGGAGTGAATGTTGTGAGAAATGGCAGCAGAATGTTAATCATAAAATAACAATGGAAAAAGAATATGCTTTAAAATATAATCTAATTTGGATTCACTATAACCTTGAAGTCTAGGTTTCCATATTACAGCATCAGGAACCTGCTTTCTAATCACCCCTCAGATCAGCTGTTGTTAGTTTTCTGGCTTTCTTTTTGTTCCAGTCCTGGCTTCTGAAAAAAAAAAAAACTAAGACCCATTCTGGTTTATAAATTGAGATTGCTGGATAACTAAGATATAGATATAGATATATATACATATAAAACCCTCCAAGAATTATTGAAGAATTCCATGGAAGTGATAATATTAAACAAAGAGGGAAGAAAGGTAACAGAATCAACCCAAGTAACAGAAAATACAATGCTATGCTATGAAATTTGTTTCAGAGTTTGCCTGGATGAAGCTTTAAGAAGTAAGGTATGTTATTAAAGGGCAGGTTTTAGCAAGTCATTTAGCACTTGAATTTTTCATTCTGTTAATAAAGAATTAAGCCTGTAAATATTGATATATGAAATTGTTTAATTAGAGACTCAGAAGGACACTTGTACTCTGAAAATTAGGAGCAAATAGAAGACCATTTTAGCTAAACTACATTTAGCCAGTTGTTTTTGCTAACTTATATATTTTCAATTCAAAACAGTAATGTTTCATAGAAATGAATTGAACATTAACAAAATGGCTTCATTTGTTTTAATTCTCACTGTACAATTTAAAAATAACTGATTTTCATACAGTACTTGTATTAACCATCCAAGTATACTTTCTTCCATATAATCAAGGAGAAAGTTTGAACATTCACTTATTTTTTTATGAAAAATTTATTACAGTTTATCTGTATTTGTCTATGCTTCCTAACTAACTGCATTGTTAATATTTTAATTAAACTCAAATTAGCAATCTGGACAATTCTTTCATGATTTTAATGAGGAAATTTTTCTTACTGTAGTCAGAGTTTGATTGTTAAGGAGAAAATGTAATCATGAGAGCCTGTATAATACTTGAAATTGTTTGTTCTTCATTTTAAGATACATATTCTAGGGCTGGGGATTTAGCTCAGTGGTTCCACTGCCTGCCTCAAGATACATATTCTGTCTGTACTTTTTCATTTTGACAAAGTAGATTGAGTTTTGTTGCACAGGCAAATTTGTTTTCTGATTTAGTTAACTCAGATGGAGTGTGCAGTGGTACCAGTAAAAATGTACATCACAAAAACACTATTTCTACTTTCATGGTCAAGGCCAAAGCCGTAAAGCAGCTATGCCTGTCCTTTTATAACAGATATGTCTGGTGTTTTGTCACTACTTGGAAGCTTTTATTCTACTAACTGGAACATATTAATTTCATGACTCATAACTGGACTTAATTTATGACAATGCAGAACTGAGACAACTGAACCAGGTTTCACTACCTGAATCTAGAAATAAGGGGTGCTTTCAATCACATACACAGGCCATTAAGGTTTTTCTTTTAGTTGTGTAATAATTCATCCAGCTTAATATTTAAACTGTGCATCCCACTTCAAGACAGTGAACATTCATGTTAACATGAAAATTGTATACATAAGTACATGGGTTAAAGCCTCTAATAATGAAAAATACTAAAGGTTTACACAATATTATTTTGTGATATTTAAAAATATGTAGCTTATATTTTCATTATATTCAATATGAAACAAAGGGAAAAAGCTTAGATGTCATCAAATTTAATTAATGTGTACATGAAATTTGTCTTTATGACGAGAAAACTCTAAGTGAAGCACTTGGGTACATTTTAATTGAGACAAAATAAGATGTGTGTATCATGAAAAAGCAAATATTGAAGTTTTATTATAACTTCAGATGAGATAATATTCATTCCACAAATCTTCTATTCTACTTGATTTTACATAGTAAATTCATTTTGAAAGGCAGTTTTCTGAATTTTCTCAAAGTTACTCCACAAAGGTAAGCAATAATTTTGCTTGCTAAGATATAAAAGTGACATTTAGATAGCAAATTAACTCATAAAAATATTGAAAATATTGAAAGTATTTGTAAAGAACAGTGTTTCATTTTAAGTGTGCTAAAAATTTCAAGAATGAGTCAGTTTCTCATTATTTTATAATCTAACAAATTCCTGAGTATATTAATCAGCTGTCCCATTGCTCAGAGACTACTCAATACCCACAATATAGAAGAGGACATTTTTAATTTCACTTATGGATTCGGGGAATTTGGCCCGTGGTCAGATGTCTGCAAGGCCAAAGCATCATGTTGAAAGAGCAGGATGGAACAAAGATGCTTACTTCACAGTGACTGGGAAGCAGATCAGAAGAACAAGGGACTCTATGCCGTATCTAAACCTTGTTCCCATGACTCGCCTAGATGCACCCAGAAGTGGGCTTCACTGATCTGCCAAGCATTGCTCAATCCAGTCATATTGACAAATCAGAAATAAGTATAAAACTGGATTTTTAAAAAAATTTCAGAGCTTTCATTAGTTGGAAGCAGAATTAAGACACTAGAAGTTTATCTTTTAAAGTTAAAAGATCATTTATTTGATTAGACAACTTGTATTTCCCATTTTTCTCAAGACAGGGTTTGTCAAATACGTTTGATGGCTGATGCTCTCTTTCTTAGGAAGAATTTAGAATGTGAAAGATCTGTCGAAAATAGTATTTGTTGCTGTTGTGGTACCTGGCATCATTTTTTTACTAGCATATTAATCATCATCTAGAAAGAGAATATTCTAGAGTAACATCATTAAAAATAGCTCTGATAAAGCACAGTCACTACTACATATCATAAAGCAGGTTCAAGATATTTTATGCTCGCAGAGATATGATACAGTACTGTCCTACATCCATAATACTAGAATCAGTTTTGATTTGAATTTTACTTTGTTGTCAAATAAGATTGTTATCCCTTCTTTTTTTCTGGGCTCCTGTAACATGGAGAATTATTTTCCATCCTTTCACTTTCAGTCTATGGGCTTTGCTGTTTTCTGGGTATTATATTTTCTTTGTTTTTGTTTTTTTAATGGAGTGTGCTGAATGTCTATAATTTTGTTCAGATGACTGCAGAACCTGGAAAAGCTGTTGCTACTATTGATACATAACATACTGCTATTATTAGTCTTTTTATATAAATAAATAAATAATATATATACACACACACACACACATAATTTGAATTTTTAGAAACTTTTACTGTGCTGTCAACTTTGGAAAAAAGTATCCCAGTTTACTGTGTTGAGTCGGCATTGTACAGAAATTAACACCCATATTGGTCTAGAAATGTTAATTGTTTTTCCATTTGTACAGGGATAACACACTGTATTAAACATGTAAGGTCATATCTACGTGGGTTTGATTACAGAAACTAATAAAGTATTCTCTAAATAATGAAAAAAAAAGAATAATATAAGACTACAAGAGCAAGAAGCAATTTAAATATGTTCAGGGACCATTTTCATCTTCAGAATTAAGGATTGTTTTAATTTTACATCATTGGCTTTTCTCTTTTACTTTCCTTTTTAGTTTTATTTTTAGGATTCCCTATTTTTACTGTTCATACAGAGATTTCTTTAACTAAAATACCGAATAGTTTCTCTGGTTTGAAAAAGTATAATAGTACACAAGATCCTAATGAGATAATTAATAATGTGAAATAGGAAGTAAAGGGCTAAAGGTGTAGGGAAGGTGGGATGGGTAGGGGAAGGGTAAAAAGGGAAAAGAAAAAAAATGTGAGATAATGAAAAGATGGGAATAAAGTGTTTGTAGATGGGGAGGGGAGGAGGGGGTGAAGGGAGGGCAGGGACAAGGGGAAAAAATGAGAACCAAGACTTGTCATGTAGAAGTACAAGATCCCAACAATGAATGTAACTGTATTGTATCCCTAAAATGAACAAATAAACTCAATTATATCTGAAAAAAAAAAGAAATTGGATAATGAAGTGAAATTCTTAACTCAAACATAGTTTATAGTAATTTTTCTTTATTTTCCAATATGTTCTTTTCAAATGTATTCATGTAAACAAGAAACATTTTTATCTCTCAAATATTTATCTGCTTAAAATTTTTAAAGGGTCAAATGTGTATCTGCATCTTCCACATTTTATGCACACCTACATACACTTTCATACAAACCCTGCACATGTTGTCATTGAAGTCATGCACAACCTGATTAATGTCGATTGCTTTGGGAGAGCATGTTATGTATCTAACGGAATTAAAGTTACAAAAATATTTATTAGGAATAACATTTAAAATAATAGTTCAGGAGTATCAGTTATTACATCTTTTTTTTCATTTCTAGTTTTCTTTGTGTCCTTTTCTTTGACAGATTTTTATTCTTTTAAAGAACCAGTTCTTTGTTTTTTTAATCTTTTTATTGTTTTTTTAATCACTATTTCATTTATATTTGTTTTGCTCAATAAATTTTCTTTCCTGTTTAGGATTTAGTTTCTTCTTGATTTTTCCCTTCAGATGAAATGATAGGTTATTTGAGAGCTTTCTGCTTTTTTATGTGGATATTGATTGCTACAAATTTCCTTCTAAATACCCCTTTTATTGTATTCCATAGATATTATGTTGTATTTCATTTTCATTTGTTTTGAGAAATGTTTAATTTCATTAACTTGTTACTTGTTAAAGAGTAAGTTCTTTCTCATATATTTATACAGATTCCAAAGATTTTCTTGTTATTGGTTTCTCATTTTATTTCATTGTAGTCAGAAAATATATGTTATGTGTTTGTCGAGACTTGTTTGTGGCTTGATGTGATAGGAGAATGTTCAGAATATATATTCTGTGTTTGGTGAATAGAACATTGTGTAACTGTCTTTTATATCCATTTGGGTCCAGGGTACAATTTCATTCTGATATTTCTTGCTTGACTATCCATTGATTGAAAGAGTGTGCTAAGTCCTCAATTATTATGGTAATGGATCTTTCCCTCTTTTGGAATTGCTACTATTTATTCTTTCATAATGACCTTACTTGTGTCTTTTTACTGCTTTTGATTGAAAGTGTGTTTTATCTGATGTAAGCCTAATCATTCCTAGTATATTTTGAATTGCATTGTCATGGAATGTTTTATTCCATGTTTCTCTTTTAGGCAATGTGTGTTCTTAGAGGACAAATGAGTTTTCTGTGAGCAATATTTGTGACTTGCTTTTTAATTCAGTTATGCTATATCTTTATATTGGAGAATTTAATCAATAGTTATTAAAAATATAGTGTAAAAATCAATTCAAATTGTTCAAATTACTTATAAAAATTTATTGCCAAGGAAGAATCTCCTTAATGAAGGGAAAATATAATCTCTTTTGACTTATACCATGGATTCTGTTTTTACTGATGAATATTTATTTTATATAGATTATTTGTACAAGCCTTTCTTGAGTTATTGAAATTATGTGGTTTATATTTTAACAGAAGTTTAATTAGCTAAGCATAAAAGAGTAATATTATGATTTATAACTATTTACACTTTTAGTCACATTTTAGTCAACTCCAGTGAAAAGAGGTCTATATTTAATTACTATATTTTAAATAGGTCTGTTTGCTAAGGTAGACAGATATATTGTCCCAGTATTGAGCAAGATCTTTCTATAAGTAACATTCTATATTGTTTAAAACTTGTAAAACTGAAATTAGTTTATCATGACAATTTTTTCTCGTCATATCATTCATCAGGTGATGATTCATAAGCTCAAAAATCAAATTGACATATTTTACTGCAGCAGTATAAACATGTTTCCTAGATTATTTTGTGAGTGTGTCATTTCTACACATATTCTCTTCTACATATTTTAAATTTTAAATATTTTTAAACTTTACTTTTGGTTGTACAGCATGTATATAATACATGCATATGTATGAACATAATATTGCATTCCTGTGAGTAAAGTGGAAAGTGACACTAGGTGTATAAATTTTTAAGAAATTTAAAGATATTCTGCTGCTCTCTGAACTCTTACTTTTACTATGAAAAAAAGCCAGTGTTAGAAAAGAATGTTGAGGGCCAAGATGTAGCTTAGTGTCACCACACCTTCATGGCAAGCACAACGTGCCAAAGTCAATGTCTAGAAACCAAAAAAAGAGAAAAAAAAAAAAAGGAATGAATGTTGATATTATCTGTTAAAAATACTTTCCTGAATATATAGATTTAGAATTATTAAAAGTTGAAAGTAATAATTAAAAATTTTACATAACACCAATTTTTATTATTAGAAGAAATTAGAATATACATGTTTATACACACACACACACATACTACCTGTTACTTATGGCTCATTTTAAGCCTGCACGTGTTATATACTTTGACACATATATGTGCACATATAGACATACCTTTGTATATATTTTTCTTCTCTCATTTCATATATATATATATTTATTTATTTATATTTATATTTATAAATTTATTTATTGCAATACACAGAGAATTTTAATTTTAAATTAAATGCCTTTTTAATTTGATATATTAACATTATCATTAAAAAGTAATAAATGTCTATGTGCCAGAAAACAGCTATATGATTGGCAATGACAATAAGAGTATTTTAATTATATTTATATGTCCCATTTCTTTTTCTTTAAGAACTGAACCTTCATTGCTACATTTTAGATATATAATACAGTTACCATCATCATTGGTATCTTGTACCTTATGAAATATCTTGGTTCTTATTTTTTTCCCCATTCCCCTAGCCTCCCTTCCCCTTTCCACCCTCCCTATTTACAAAGACTTTGTTTCTATTTTTTCTTTGCTCTTATATTTTCCTTTTCTTTTTACCTTTCCCCCACCCCTCCCAATACCTATAGACCTTTTATTCCTTTAAAGAAATATCAATTGTACATTTTGAAACTCATTTATACTTTTAGTTTGTCATGCCAGAGAAACTATACTGTATTTACATGTGTGTTCTATTAATTTGACTTAAAAGTATATCCTCAATGTGCATTTATAACACTTAGCTATAAATGTATTTAGTTTGTCATTCTTTATGGCTAAGTTAGTACTCCATTTTATTAAAAAAAAATTCTTTATCCAGTCTCCAGTTTATGGGTCATTGAGCTGTTTCCAAGTTTTAGCATTACAAACTGTACCGCTATACCATGGATGAGTATATATCACTGTGGTATAATTCTTTTAATTCTTTTGCGAAGATACCCAGCAGAGGAATAGCTGGATCAAATGGGACTTCAATCCTAGTTGTGTAAGGTATCTCCATATTGATTTCTACAGTGGTTGCACCAGTCTGCACTCCCATCAACAATGAAGAAGGGTTCCTTTCTCTCCACAACACTGCCAGCATTTTTTTATTAGTTGATTTCTGGATAGCAGCTGTTCTTTCTCGGGTGAGGTGGAATCTCAGTGTTGTTTTCATCTGTATCTCTCGAATGACCAGTGATGTTGATTTTTTCGTATATTTATTTGCTGCTTTTACTTCTTTGAAAAAATGTCTGTTCATTTCAGCTACCCGTTTTTTAATTGGATTTTTATACCTGGGGGGCCTGATTTTTTAAGTTCTTTATATATTCTAGGTAATAGTCCTTTGTCTGAGGAATAGCTGCTATAATTTTTTTCCCACATTGTAGGTTGTCTCTTAGCTCTGTTGGTGGTTTCCCTTGCAGTGCAGAAGGTTTTTAAAAAGATGAGATCCCAGTTGTTGATCCTTTGTGCTAATTCTTCTGCTACTAAAGATTTGTTCATAAAGTCTTTTCCTATGCTGAAATCTTCAAGAGTTCCACTGAACATATCTTCCAGCAAGTTTAGTGTTTTTGTTTTAATATTTATACCTTTATTCCACTTTGATTTTAGTTTAGTACATGGTGAAAGATAAGGATTTAGTTTTAATCTTTGACAATTTGAGATCCAGTTTTTCCAATGCTATTTATTAAAGAGACTATCTTTCCTCCAGTGAGGAATGTTGGCTTCTATGTCAAAGATGAGGTAGCTGAGGACATCTGGAGTTGTTTCTGTGTTTTCTGATATATTCCACTGATGCTAAGGTCTGTTTCTTTACCAGTACTATGCTGTTTTTAACACAGTGGCTTTTTACTAGAGTTTCAACTTGGGGATTGTGATATGCACAGCCATGTCTCTGTTGCCCAGAATTACTTTTGCTATTCTAGGTCTCTTCTGGTTAAAAATGAATTTTGGGATTGTTTTCTCTAGTTCTATGAAATATAGCATTGGAATTTCAATCAGGGTTGCAATAAGTCTGCATAGTTTTGGAAGTATGGCCATTTTCAGTATATTGATTTTTCCTACCCAGGAACAAGAGATATATTTCCATTTTCTTATATCCTCTTTGATTTCCTTTTTCAGAGTGTTGTAGTTGTCAATGTAGAGGTCTTTTACTTCTCTTTGTTAGATTGATTCCTAGATATTTCATTTGTTTGGATGCTATTGTGAAAGGGATTTTTTTCCCTAATTTCTCTCTCAATGAGTCTGTTATTTGTGTACAAGGAGTCTATTGAGTTTTTACCTTGTATCCGGCTACTCTACTGAATCTGTAAATTAAGTCTAGAAGTCTTTTGGCAGAGTTTTTTGGGTCTTGTATGTAGAGTATCATATTGTCAGCAAATGATGAGAGTTTAACATCTTCCCTTCCTATCTTTATTACTTTTATTTCTTTCTCCTGTTTTATTGCTATGGCTAATGTTTCCAAAACTATATTGAACAGGAGTGGTAAGAGTGGACATCCTTGTCTTATTTCTGATTTTAGTGTGAAGGTTTTCAGTTTTTGACCATTTAGTATGATGTTGGCTGTAGCTTTTTCATAAATAGCCTTTATCAAGTTGTGATAAAGACTGTCTATTCTGATTTTCTGCAGGGTTTTCATCATGAATAGGTGTTGAATTTTGTCTAATGCTTTCTCTTCCTCTATATACGATTATATAGTTTTTGTCTTTCACTGTGTTAATATAATGTATTACATTTATTGATTTATGTGTGTTGAACCATCCTTGCATTTCTGGGATAAATCCAACTGGTCAGGGTGTATTACTTTCTTGATGACCCTCTGTATACTGTTTGCCAGTATCCTGTTTTTGCTTCTGTATTTATTAGGGAGATTGGCTTATAGTTTTCTTTTTTGGATTGGTCTTTCCCCCGTTTTGGAATCAAAGTAACACTTGCTTCCAGGAATGAATTTGGAAGTATTGCTTCCCTTTCAATTTCATTGAAAAGTTTAAAGAGCACTGGTGGTTTTTCTCAAAATGTTATGTAGAATTCAGCTGTGAAGCCATGAGGACCTGGGCTTTTCTTTGTTGCTAAATTTTTAGTTACATTTTCTATTTCACTGATTTTAGTTGAGGTGTTTAGAATTTTTAAATCTTCTTCATTCAACTTTGGTAATTCTTATGTATCTAGAAATCTGTCCATTTCTTCTGTGTTTTCCATTTTATTAGAGTACAGGTTCTGAAAGTAGGTATTGATCCTCTGGATTTATGCTTGCTCTGTTGTGGCTTCACCTTTTTCATTCCTATTTGCATGGATTTTAGCCTTTCTTTCCCTTTTTTGATAAAGTTTCCTAAGGGTTTATCAATTTTATTTAGTCTTTTGAAAAACCACCTCCAATTCATTTATTTTTTGCATCACTCTCTTAGTTTCAGTTGCATTGATTTCTGCCCTGATCTTTATAATTTCCTCCCTTGCATGAGCTTTGGATTTGTCTTGCTCTTCTTTTTCTAGAAGCTTAAGTTTCTGCACTAGGTTGTTTATTTGAGCTCACTCTGAATTTCATGGATTCCATTTCTTTCCTATACTGGGTATTCATGTATTATTTTTCATGAACTCATCTGTTTTTTGTTTTTTGTTTTTTTATCTGTTTCTGTTCTAGATTCTCTAATCATGTCATTCATTCTGGTCACTATCTCTGTTGTTATCTGGGAAATTATTTCTGTTTTGAATTTTTCTAGAGCCTCATTCATTTGTTTTGTTACTTCCTGTGCTATCAGTTCAGGATGTCCACGTGGTTGATTATTGGACTTTTCCACCTTAATTCCCTCAGAATTTGCCCTTGGTAAGCTGGAAGTCTGTGTTTATGCTTGAGCCTTGTTTGCATGCCTTCCCATTTCTAATTTTGTTGTTGGTACTGTCCTACATTTGATACTTGGGTTAATACTTTGATCTTCCTGTTGTAGCTTGTCTTTAGGTTTTTGAGTCTCTAATGATTGAAGCAATTTCATTTTCATTATACTAGGAAGGACAACTGATTACATCAATCACAACATCTTAGCCCAAGTGATATAATCAGTAATACAAAAGCATCAAATCATAATTGAGGACTACAGCTCAGGAAAATTACCTTTATTACCCCCATGTGCTTCTGTGATGTGAATCCAGGTACCAGCACACCCAGGAGGCCAGAGGTTTGGGGAGGAGGAGGTGGAGCTGTAGGTGCCTGCAGGGCTCTGCCTCTTACTGGTCTGCTGCAGGGTTCTGGGGCTAGGGTAAGTGCTGTAGGCTAGCTCCAGGCAGTTCTGCGTCTTTCAGGTCTCCTGCCAAGGTCATGAAGATCATAATTATATATTTTAGATGAATGAGTTTTAATAAAAATGTAACCTAATTAAGGTTATTCTTTCTTTAGAAATGTGTATTTAGATATTTGTCAATATTTATTTTGCCTAAATTACAAATATATAAGTAGATAAATTTAATATATAACCAATTGTAATTTTGTTGTCTGGTCTTATATTCTTATATCAGTCATTTAAACTTATATTGTAAGTAGTCACCAAGTCTAGTCTTTTCTTTTTGCCATCATTCCCAAGCTATTGCTAATTCTTAAAGTTCTTAGTGTGAACATTCAGTAGTTTTATCATTGGGTTAAACAAAACCTGTTTTTGTCCTGAGAAGACACTTTAGTCATAAGGATAAATAAGCAGTTATAAGGATAAATAAGCCTAATTTTGGTTTACATAATGATCTTATAATATTTTGATAGCATTTTCTATTTTGCTACTTTTAACAAACATGTCCTTTCATTTGAGATAAATTTTTTTCTAAATATATTCTTTAAAAGAATCTATTTAAAAAGCAAATTTGACATAGCTTATATCTTTTCATTTTTGACTTATAATACAACTCTAGTAAAAATTTGTTCTTAATGTTTTTTGGCTATATGTAATAAAACATAATTAGATAAATCCAGTAACATTTTTGCAAGCTTATTTCTTAAACACCATAGAAAAAATAAAGCTCTTGTGATGCCATTAGACCCCAAGGACACAAAAGTACCATTTCGATTAACATTTTCTGATGGAAATTTTCTTAGGACGATGAAATACTTTACATGTGAAAAATATTAAATGAACGGTTTTCATTCTTCACCATGTACTAAATGGTGGATGATGAGAATGCATACAAATAAAGACTATGATAAAAATTTGTCATCTTCAATAAGATAGATGCTAAGTAAATTGTTTGTATGTTTAACTCATACCAGAAATGTAAGCAGGGGGATCATCCCATGCATCCTGATGGAGACAGCTTCTAAGATGAGCTCAGAATAAATATAAATGATTATTAAAATTATTTTCTTTCTGTCCTGAGAATTGCCAAAATAACCTTACAAAATATGATAATATAAAATTTACTTGTTATTTTCTATCTCTTGATTAATTTAAGTGGACTTGAACAGTGTTTTCCTGATAATATCTGTACACCCTGTACAGCGGTGCCATAGTTCATCAATGCTTCTGCTCGTGAACACTTCTGTTCACAGACAGAGGTGTGAAATTTGCTCCCATTTGTGACCTCCACACTGTGTGATGAACAGGACTGCAGTCATCTTCCCTACTGGAACAGGCAGGTGACATCTTCCCAAAAAATGTGGGATTGGGAGTTACGATTTGGATGTATGATTTGAAAACTGTAGTGTTGTGGTGCTTTTCTTGGATGGTATTCAACTGAACAGTCTTTCAGTTTCTTTAACTACTTCAGATTAAATAATGCATTCAACATTATTCATTCAACTATCATCCACAAAAGATAGTTCTCATCCCATGTTTTCTAATCTCAGAAAATGATGCTGATATTTTCTGTGCAGTTCTTTCCACACATTTTAGAGTCATTCTTAAGACTTCCTACAGGCCTCTTTGGCCACTGCTGCTTTGGAAGAGGCACAAGGGCAGGTAAGGAGTGGCAGTGGTGGCGGCTCTGGAGTTCAGTGAGAGCAGCAGCTGTTTTCTATTTTGTACACATATTATTTTGTATATGTATATGATGACTTCAGTGAGCAATAACCACTGCTGAGGTGCTCGGGGGAAAAAAAACACAGATTTCAGCAACACAGTCGCCACCAACACAGAAACAAGTAGTGCAGCTGTACAGACCTCTTGATACTTCTAGAGCTCAGCCCGGCCACAGTTGAACAAATGCATCTTGCTCACGTGACTTTGATAAGAATGATTCTGATTTTGAAGCCAAAGTTAAGCAGCTTCTGGAAGTGATGGGGAAAAAATCAGGATGAAAGTATAGTGGCCCTACATGAGTGTAACAGAGATGTCAACAAAGCTATTAATATATTGCTGGAAGGGAATTCAGACATAACTTCTTGGGAGACTGTAGTGGGGAAGAAAAAGAATTTTGGAAAGGAAAGTTCAGAAAACAAAGAGAATAGAGAGAAAAGAAGTGAGAGAGAAGCAAACCATGCATGTGGAAACAACAGGGAAGGAAGAGGACACGGTCATGGCAGAGAATTTGGAGCATAAGAGAAAGGGATTGATTGTAATCAAGAGGAGAAAACTTCGGACCAGGGCAAGTGAGCATGTGTTCAAGGACTTTCATGATTCTCAGCCCAAAGCATGAGATGCCAGTTGTGCCCCTCCTGGCATGACAATCAAAATGTCTACAGACATTGCTACATGCTCCTGGGGTGTGGAGTGTGTATGTGTGTGCATGCACATGCTTGTGTGCTTAAATTTTTACACCTATGAAAAGCCACTGTATAAGAGCTGATAAATCCAACATTTGTCTTTGAATGTTAAGTACATGCAATGCTTATGCATGTATGCTTATGATACTTCTGTTCTGAATTATAACAGTAAATAATGCATAAATTAAATAGGTGCCATCATTAATGGTTAAAAAAGAAGACTTCCTATACTCTCTTTTGACTCTTCAGTGTATGATATGATAGTTGATGTTGTCTTGTTCTCATTGCTTAGCGTTTCCTACCTTTATCTATCAACATTGGAGTGGCTTGTCTTACCTATCAGTATCTGTTCTTGGGCCAGTGTAATTAAAAAACACAAAAACAAAAACATCCTGCTTTCTCTAATCCATTCCCATGCTGCTATGAAATTATCTTTTAAGTACCAATTCGTTCTCATTATTTCCCCATTAAAGCTACAGTTACTGTAAATATATTAAATTTTAATTTGTTGAAATCTTTAATTATTTCCTGTTACCTGTAAAATGAAGTTTCAAATACATTTTTCTTACAGTGGATTTATGTCCTGAATAACTAATTGTAAGTTGAAAACATCGTAAGTAAAAGATGCATTTAAGACCTCTAACCTGCGAAGTCCATAGCTTCACCTAGTTTGTCTGAAGCAAACTCAGCACACTCACAGGAGTCTGTGGTTGGTCATGCCTGTCTCACACAACATCTGTTTGGCACAGGGCCCTGAGCTGGCTGGCTGGGAGCACTGCTGTTGCCCATGCAAGGTGGTTGAGAGTGGCTAGAACAGACCATTATCCCGGAAAAGGTCACAATTAAAAATCCAAAGTATAGTTTTTACTGAGTGCATAGCACTTTTCTTCCCTCATGAAGGTGGAAATTCACAAATTGAACTGTCATTAATTTGTGGATGGTCTATTCCAGGTTTCGTGAAATGGTCTCATTTGCTGTGTATAAATTTGTCTCTTTAACTTTATTCACCTGTCTTCCTGTTCAGATCTTTAGTATTCTTCACTTCACATGGTCCTTTGAAAGGACTTTTTTCTGTTTAGGGCACTGCTAAACTCCTACTCAGATAATTTACCTAATCTTTCAAATTTCAGCAGAGACTAACTTCCTCAGGAAAGTATTCTTTAATGCTTTTGCTTAAACTGGGTGGTTTGTGTTCACTTCCATCTTTCCTAGCATAATAACATTTATAATTATTGATGCATCCCTTCTAAATCAGTAATGACACAGTCATTTCTCTCTTACCTCTATAACCCATTACCAAGCAGTTTCTAGCCTATCACACCTGATGAAAAACAAAAAATTTTTTACCAGTCATGGTGGTGCACACCTGTAATTCCAGCACTCTAGAGGCTGAGGCAGGAAGATCTTCCTAGCATAATAACATTTATAATTATTGATGCATCCCTTCTAAATCAGTAATGACACAGTCATTTCTCTCTTACCTCTATAACCCATTACCAAGCAGTTTCTAGCCTATCACACCTGATGAAAAACAAAAAATTTTTTACCAGTCATGGTGGTGCACACCTGTAATTCCAGCACTCTAGAGGCTGAGGCAGGAAGATCACCATGAGTTATCCCGGAAAAGGTCACAATTAAAAATCCAAAGTATAGTTTTTACTGAGTGCATAGCACTTTTCTTCCCTCATGAAGGTGGAAATTCACAAATTGAACTGTCATTAATTTGTGGATGGTCTATTCCAGGTTTCGTGAAATGGTCTCATTTGCTGTGTATAAATTTGTCTCTTTAACTTTATTCACCTGTCTTCCTGTTCAGATCTTTAGTATTCTTCACTTCACATGGTCCTTTGAAAGGACTTTTTTCTGTTTAGGGCACTGCTAAACTCCTACTCAGATAATTTACCTAATCTTTCAAATTTCAGCAGAGACTAACTTCCTCAGGAAAGTATTCTTTAATGCTTTTGCTTAAACTGGGTGGTTTGTGTTCACTTCCATCTTTCCTAGCATAATAACATTTATAATTATTGATGCATCCCTTCTAAATCAGTAATGACACAGTCATTTCTCTCTTAACTCTATAACCCATTACCAAGCAGTTTCTAGCCTATCACACCTGATGAAAAACAAAAAAAAATTTACCAGTCATGGTGGTGCACACCTGTAATTCCAGCACTCTAGAGGCTGAGGCAGGAAGATCACCATGAGTTCAAGGCCATCCAGGGAAAAATATACTGAGTTCAAAGCCAGCCTGAAATGCATAGTGAGAACCTATGCATAGTGAATTTAAATTATTAAATTATTATCTATATTTTCGGTGTATTTGTATTATTTCCTGTTTCCAGATCTATCATGGGAGATTTGAACAACAGTGTTGTACATAATGTCATATAGCTTTTAAGTTGAAATTCACTCAATATATGGAAAACAATATTTCATGAATGATAAATGAATTCCAAATATGCATAATGTGTGGATAGATACTTTGTGTCTGGGAATGGTTATATTAAAAGGATAAAAGGAGAAAAATTGGATAACTTTGCCAAGTATGGTATTGGCTGCTATAGCAATCCTATTATGAGAAAATAATATTTTAAATCTTCTCCTAATCATTTAACTACAAGAATGTCCTTAATACTATCAAAAAGCTCTCCTTATCTTCCGAATATGTTCTCATTCTTTCTGAATCTGTAAGAGCAGTAAAGCTTTGCTATCACCATAATTAGATCTCCTGAAAAAACGTACTTACTTATTTTTGCCAATTTGTGATTATTCATGGTGATGGCAGAAAGCCTTAGCATGGATTACTAAAACCTGAGAGTATTTTTAGC
Source organism: Fukomys damarensis (assembly GCF_012274545.1). NCBI lineage: Eukaryota > Metazoa > Chordata > Mammalia > Rodentia > Bathyergidae > Fukomys > Fukomys damarensis. The sequence goes on along the minus strand of NW_022900947.1, from coordinate 50,472,001 downwards.
ACATGGAAATAAACAGTGTTGTACATAATGTCATATAGCTTTTAAGTTGAAATTCACTCAATATATGGAAAACAATATTTCATGAATGATAAATGAATTCCAAATATGCATAATGTGTGGATAGATACTTTGTGTCTGGGAAAAAATAAAGTTTAAAGTGAGAATGGTTATATTAAAAGGATAAAAGGAGAAAAATTGGATAACTTTGCCAAGTATGGTATTGGCTGCTATAGCAATCCTATTATGAGAAAATAATATTTTAAATCTTCTCCTAATCATTTAACTACAAGAATGTCCTTAATACTATCAAAAAGCTCTCCTTATCTTCCGAATACGTTCTCATTCTTTCTGAATCTGTAAGAGCAGTAAAGCTTTACTATCACCATAATTAGATCTCCTGAAAAAACGTACTTACTTATTTTTGCCAATTTGTGAATATTCATGGTGATGGCAGAAAGCCTTAGCATGGATTACTAAAACCTGAGAGTATTTTTAGCACATGGAAATTAGCCCCGGTTCATTATGTGTACCAGAAATTTCTATTGGAATATGAGTTTGGATTTGAGCTTCAGCAAATGTGCAGATACTGGAATAAATACTCTTTAGTGTGCATAGTGAATTTTGAAGATAAAAGAAATACAGTTGATTAGCTTTATGCAAAATAAGCCCTGAAAACTACTTACAACATTATTTTGGTGGCCTGTATTTAGCCCAGGATGAGCAATAAAAATAGTGAAGTTTTGGCTTTTTTATCCATTGAGAAGAAAAGCATGTCAGTAGAAGCCACAGATGAAAAGAGGCACTTCATGAGCCTTCACTTACCTGACCTCACCTGAGGAAAGTTAACACAAATATCAGCAAATGTGCTCTCCGTTTGACTCTAAATAGGTCCTTAGCACTCTGCGCGACATTGTATTTACTCATTGCTGCATTCCGTGACCTTTTCTGAACATGTGTTGTGGTCACACAGTGGGACAATTGCTATGAACGTGAAACAGAACAAGATGTAATTTCTACTCTTGACAACCATCACAGTGTGTGTAGTTTATAAGTATCACTGACATCGCAATAGATAGATATTGTATTAGTCAGAATTTCAGACAAATATTTTAAAATGAGTAGAATATAAAACAAATGCCTAAAATCTGACTCCTGCTATGGATGATATGCCCGACTGTGTATTTATTTGTTTACTTATTTATTCATTTCTTTTTTCATCTTTTCTGTTTCAGTACTGGGCATTGAACTCAGGGCCTTCACACTGAGCTATATCCCCAGCTCCTCCTGTTTGCTTTTTTTCCTTTCTCATTTTGAGATAAGGTCTCTTAAGTTCCTAGACTGCCCAGGCGTGGCTTGAACCTGCAACCCCTCTGCTGCAGCCTCCAAGAGTTCTGGGATAACAGGCAGGTGCCAGCAAGCCTGGTTATACTGGCTCATTTATGTATTCTACCCATCTCACACGACTTGGGGAGCTTTCAGCATCTAATATTTATCAATTTAATATCAAAACTTTTAGCAACTATTATGTATCATACCTTTCTAGGTCATATAAGATATTTTACATTTTTAAATATAGTTGCAATATTAATAAAGCAAAAATTGTACCAAAGCACTGCTTCAATCTTACATATATATTTGCCTTTATATATTATTTATTATAAGCTGTCACATAAATATCATTACATATGTACATTCAATAGGTGATTAATTTGAATACTTTAAATAATTTTTTGATTATCTGAGTGGTCTGGTTCTTATGATCCAGAAGCTTATGAAAAAAAATCTTGAAATGATGCAAAGATTGTCATAGCTGTCATCCGTGTGTACTCGTCAAAATAATACCTGATTCTCAAGAGAAACACTGCCTCCGTGCCTGGGAAAAGCTCAGTCTCTCATTTCTTTTGACAGTGTGCAGACCGGGGTTCTTCAAAGCCTCACCTCACAGCCAGACCTGCAGCAAATGCCCACCTCACAGTTACACCCATGAGGAAGCTTCCACCTTTTGTGTCTGTGAAAAGGATTATTTCAGGAGGGAATCTGATCCGCCCACAATGGCATGCACAAGTAAGGAGCCCCACGGATTCTGGGTGATGCTAACTTTCACCAGTTTGAAGAACCCGCATGACAGAGCCTGTTAGCGTCCCTTGATATCCCCCCAAACAGGCACAGTGTTAATCTTCTCGGTACAGTCTTCATCACATTTCAGTCTTGTGTAAGCATTGGAAAATTTGAATCTTTGTTATCATTCATGACCTGAAGCATTTGCTTTCCTTAGCTGTAAATCTGAAACACAGATTTGCAATTTTTCCTTTTATTTTGTGCTTTACTTTAGTGTTCTTGATAGCCAAATAGGACTTTGGAATATCTACTCTCCTTTTCACATCAAGCTTGTTTTTTCTTCCTTCTAACCTGGTTTTTGATCACATGTTTATGAGTAAAGAGCACTTTCATCTTGTTGTAACCTGCTGCACTAACCTGCAAGGTCATTGAGAAGGTCATTCAGAGAGAATATAGGAAACATGCCAAGTGCATGGAGCACTAAGTGTGGCAAACCACATTTTAGTTGTATGTAAAATCCAGTGTTTAGCCATTGCTCCACTGCAGGGATCATGTTGCTCCTTTACGAATATCCTTAACTGTATCATAGTTAATGGTCACATAATCAGCACAGATCCATAGTAAAGGTAAATATGTATAGTAGATGAATGGATATTTACCAGTACTTTTGATGCTTTTGTTTTCTGTAGTTTTTCATTTGTTTCTGGGACCGTAACATATTTACATATTTGTTTGTTTTTTGACAATACTTTCGGAGTTTAGCCATAAGCAAAATCTGTAGCCAGTGGAACAAAACAGAAAATAAAGAGGAAAAATGTGAATCTACCCTTTTTCAAAGCTTTCACCTTCTATAACTTTCCTTCTTCAACTTTAGACCCTAGTAAGGAGTATTTGCTCTTAAAGATATTCACAAACATTCTGGGAAGTTGACTACTTATGTCTAACCCTATATAGACATTCTAAACTCCATGTTATCAAATATTCACAAATTGAAATTTTATCTGAATTTTGTAGTGTCTGAACTTTATAGTCAGTGCAACATTTTCAGGATTCCTCACATCCATCATTAATATTAGCTTCACATTACTGAAAATCATTCTGTTGATCCCAAGTCAGATTTTTTTATAGGTTCCATGATTATTAGTGACAGACAGTTCCTCGGCAAATGAGTAAATGTTACTATAATAAGCACTTTTGGAAAGATGCATTTGATTTTAAGTGATGGATTCTGGTTGCAGTGCAGTTTTAAATAGTTGTTTAGGTCAGTGAGATCAAAAGAGGCTCCAAGTAATAGGAAAAACGCTAGCCAGACAATGCGCTGGTGTGTTAAGGTATGACAATCCTGTATCAAATCATCCTTTACATTTCATTAATTTCGAGTTAATATTTTTTTAGAAGTGGCCCAGCCATGGTCTTTCACTCTTTTGGCCTAAGTATGAGCCTCCCTTTTTGTATATTTGCTGTTTGGGACAGGAGAGGGGCAGTGCTTTGGTGGCAAGTATCTAGCTTTGCATTCTCTTAGGATCAAAGCCCACAGGCAGGCTTCATAGGCCTCGGTCAGGATGTATGTGAATCTCTAATACTGTGTCTCAGAAGAATACCAATTCATATGCATTTCTCAAAATAGGCTATTGTGAGTGTGACAGTGTGTGTGTGTCTGTGCATCTGCTTTTTCTTGCAGCACAAATACTGCATATGATTCCGTTGTGGCTCACTTGATCTTTGATTGAAGGTCATGAACTTTTGCCTTTGGCTTTTCAGAAATGAACTCACAGGTTCAAATTCTTTTAATATCTTTTTATGAAATACACATCAAATATGAAAAACAAAATTTTGTAAGTCCACAGAAAATCGTCACGCAAAAGAAAAACTAAGTTTAACGGAGCTCATTAAATCAAGAGTACCTCACATGGTCCACTTTGTTCACGTGTTCATTCTTCCAGGCTTTTACTTGTTAACTCTACGCTAGAGCTTCCCCTGAGTTTGAGTTTCTTTTTAATTTTGGCGGTATGTGCCCCCAGTGAAATGCTGAGGAGCTACTAACAGAATGAGAACAAAAGAAAAAGTCAGACTTGGGCCTTTTTATAGATTTAAGTGAAAGTTGATAAAATGCGAGTATATTTCAATGGGGAGCAAAAAAAAGGCAGAAATTTGACTTTTTTCTAAACTAGGTGGCTTTTGGCTATGTTTTACCTTTTCCTGAGAAGTTGACTTCAAATTAAAATTTCTCCATAATGTGTTACATAGTTAAGTAAGCTAAATGTTTTTAGGTAGCAATGCTTACCTTTCCAACTTAAGCAATCATTGTGACTGAAAATGACTTTTACATTGAAGCATGTGAGGATGAACACATTTGCACAAATTCAGAGGATTCAACCAAAAGGGGGATTGTTTTGGAAAAAGAAAAAAAAGTCAGCTCTTTGTTATAGCTTCCTTCATTCCAATGCCATACTTTTACAGATAAATCCCTAACTGCTAGGTAAATTTCTCATTACTTTTATATTGATTTCTTAACAGTTATGGCTTCATAAATATTAGGCAGAAATTAAATTAATTAGTTTTTGTTTTTAAAGCAAATAGCACATGTTAGGATAGCTGATGTATATCACCTTCAGTAGTTTTATTCGTGCTTGTAACCATTAAAATATCATAATTCCATTTTACTCCTTGTAGAGAAAGAAATTAGGACTATGAAGCAAACATAAATGTATTTTCTATTTCGGAACATCTGATAGTATGACATTTATAGCTGACTGAGGTTTTCACTTTAAATATCTCATAATCAACTTTTGAGGTTCACATTATGTGAACAATTTTAGTTCTCTTTGTATGCTAATTATTAAGTTCAGAAACTGTTAAAATAATATTCAAATGGGATATTATTACTTTACTTGAGAAATCTTTTAAGCAATTTAAACTGCAGATTTCATAATTAAAATTTAATGGAAATGTTCCTTCTTATTAAAATATGATTCTGAATATAAATGTTTTAAAAATTACATTCAGTTTATATTAACATATGGGCAGAAATAAAGTGTCTAATAAATACTGGATGAAGTTAGGAAAGGAACTATATATAATGATTCTATGAAAATAGTTTAGCTAAGTGCATTGCTTTCCTTATTGTGGTGGCTTACTGGAGACTATAATTTGACCTACAATCATTTAAAATATATTGGCTTTTCATTCTTCATACTGAAGTGTCTTGAGAATTAGTTCTGAAATGGACTTCAGACTTTCAGTGAAGTAAAATTCAAACTTTCAGAACCATGATATGAGAAGAATAGTGAATCAATGCAGATTGTGATGTTAACCAATTCCTTAATTGTTAGTGCTTTCTGTGCTCAGAGAGAGGGTTTCATGGTCTGTCGGTATTTACACAGTAATTTTACATTCTGTTGTGAGGCAAGCTACAGCTTTTTCTCTTTTAACTTGGTTCAGAACTTGTCTTCAAGAGCCACACCAAAAACTACTATTTTTACCAGTGCTTCTGACCTAGCATACTTGCCGTTCACTTCTCAGGACCAGTGAAGAAATAATCAGTCAGTCCCCAAGAAGAGACATTTACCACTTTTTAAAAATAAGCTTTTATCTAACATTATTTGTGCCTACATACATGGTTTTACTTTGTAATGATTTACATATATACTAAGCAAAACATCTTTTACTAAACTAATATTATGACCGTTCCCAAGTAAATATGGTGGACCATAGCCACTGCTGTTGTCCCTACAAAACTCTAACAAGCTTTTCCAGAGATAGTCACAGATTGCAACTTTAGGAAACTAATTGCAAAGATAGTTTTCCTACAGACAAGGAATTAGTGTGGTAAATGATGCCTAATTAATATTATCTTAAAATATGTTTTTCTCACTTTACTTTGTAAACCAGGACCCCCCTCAGCTCCTCGGAATGCCATCTCAAATGTTAATGAAACTAGTGTCTTTCTGGAATGGATTCCGCCTGCTGACACTGGTGGAAGGAAAGATGTGTCCTATTATATTGCATGCAAGAAGTGCAGCTCCCACGCGGGTGTGTGTGAGGAGTGTGGCGGTCATGTCAGGTACCTCCCCCAGCAAACCGGCCTGAAAAACACCTCTGTCATGATGGTGGATCTGCTCGCTCACACAAACTATACCTTTGAGATTGAGGCAGTGAATGGAGTGTCCGACTTGAGCCCAGGAGCCCGGCAGTATGTGTCTGTAAATGTAACTACAAACCAAGCAGGTAAGTGCCACGCCCAGCCAAATTCTAATATTTTAGGCCTGCCTCTGTCAGTTATCTCCAGAGCTCAGGCAGAGTTGACTGAGTTCTACGAAAGAACATCTTCAACCAAATGAGCAGGACTTAAAGTGTAACGCCCCTCAGAATGCTTTCTTACCTCTATACAAATAAAAACTAAGACTTAGTTGACATGTCCACAGGACAGGAAAAATACATTTCAACTGAATTTTTTCAATAAAAGTGAATTTGTGGATCAACAATCCCTCTTCCTAGTTCAGATCTACCCCTTTTTTTCTTTTGCCTTCAAAATTTTTTAATTTATTTAGCACATGATTAAGCAGGTTTTATTTTCTTGTTGGTTTTCTTTCATGGTCCCACAACTGGATCTTATTTGCGAGTTGTAACAGTTTTTCTTACGATGATAACAGAAAATGCATGAAGCGAAATTTTGTTTGATCAATCCATTTATCAAAGTTAGAAGAGATATGAACGGCTGTCCTGCCACGTGAAGGCACATGTATATTCTTGGTGAAGGTCTTGGAATTATTAGGGACTAATTGTTGTATAGTAAGAAGCAAGTCCTGCTTAAGCCCCTAGTCCCTCCATACTTTCCCTCAGATTTTGACTTTTAGCAAGTCAACGTGGAAGACTTCTATTTTTGGTAAAAATAAAAATCAAACTTAATCCTTAATTGACTTAACAATTCATCTCATTAGGGCATGAGTCTTTCCAAACCCAAGAGCAATTTATAACTTGCTTTTGTCCCACAACAGATATTTGGGAAGGAATGACGGAGGCCTTAAATCCAGAATGTTAAAACTTTACTCTGGTTTGTAACTTGGTCAGAACTCCCAGTTCAGGGTCATAGTAAGCTCGTCACCTCATTAGTAGCTCAGTGGATTTTGGTTGGCGAACATGTCCATGCCGCCAGGACTGACACAACACACTCGAATACAACTGCACTTATTTCACAGAATGACAGAATGAGTTTGTAGGTGGTGGAATGCTGAGATTGATGAAGGAATACTTTTTGATTAAGTCTCAGCCAAAATAATCACTTTGGGTTTGTGGATATGTTAGGTGACGTGAGAGTTTATCTCTTTAGAAGAAGAACATATGTGTGGTTGGATTTATAGTTAAGTTTCTGATTCCGAATGTTCCAAGGGGAACATTCAAAGGCACCAGTACAACGTGATGAGAGCCACGGTGCTTTCTCATCCATATGGGATGCACGTTCACAGCATTTTTTTCATAGATGATACACATACACAAGAGCCGTTTTTCCTCAGTGAATCCCTTATATATTTCTTCATTTTTTTTATTTTTATTTTTTTTTGGTACTAGGGATTGAATTTGGGACCTTGTGCTTGTGAGGCAGGAGATGGCACCACTGAGCTAAATCTCAGGCTGTCTTCATTTACTTATTAATCTGTAATGGAACTAAAATACTAAACAACTGGGCAGGAAGATGTAAAGTTGGCTTTTAGTTTAGTATAAAGAAAAAGCAATCATGTTAGCAAATGTTAGCAGTCACACTAGATATCAAAGTGTTCAGTAAATGTGAACTGTATTATGTAAAAAATACTGACTTCAAACTAGTCATTTCAGGTGTCTTAGGTAACATCTTTCAACTTTCCTTGATTCTACTGTGAATCTTCCTTTATCATATTAAAATCATAGTGAGCAATTACTTTCTCCTTTTTGAAGAAAATTCTGAAGCTCACATAACCTTAACTTCTTTGAAAGATAATTCCTTTGAGGAACTAAACATAGGAAATGACTTTATTGTTTTAGCAGTGTTCTCAGTAAATAAGCGCAGACACTTTCCTTTTGACTTGCTGGCTTGTTCAGACTCCAGAGTGTGTTAATTTTGGATCTTGAGCATCTTACATACTAAGAAAGATTAATTTTCATTTAGCCAGTCAAGTGACAACTTCCCTGTAAAACAAACATTTGTAATTAGGGCAGGGATTTGGTTATAAAATCCTTGCAAATATACCCCCAAAATTTCCAATAAAATTTTTCCAATAAAATCATTCTAGATCAAACAAATCTCCATTTGCACAAAAAGTGCTTCTTCAAGTAACTTACTTAATATGCCTTAGATTTAATACCACCTTGGCTAAGTGCTTGAATTCTGATATCACAGGGAGTGGATTGAAGTAGTTAGGTTTTAATGTCTACACATTTTTCAACATTGAATAAAGTTACCTACATTATATGAGATGATTATATAAAATTTCCTTTTTGTACATTTAAGCTTTAGTTTCAAACTGCTATACAATTTGTTTTCTAAATAATATATTTCTTCCTTGAATAATATAGTTCAAAGTTGTAACTGGCTTCAACTACTGTCCTGACATGTTCTAGTTGATATGATTATTCTTTGTGTAGGACTTCAAAACAAGGATGTTTGTTAGTTAATTGTTTGTTCAAGATAAGAGCTTTGTGTTAAGTGAGAAAGTAAAATTGATTACCTAACCCTGACTGATAATCAATAAAGATGTAGCTATTAAATAATTCTTGTATGCATATTTATACAGTAATTAAAACATTTTCTCTACAATCATATTATCATGGAGCCCAGTATGTTGCTCTTAAAAGAAGTTATCTAATTTTAAATTATACTTTTTATGTAATGCAATTGTCAAAATGATAAAGTTTTAAGGAATATATTAGAATTGTTTTCAATCTATGATTCTTATGTAGCCACAGAGCTAATATTGACATGAAAGAATTCTAAAATTTTTATGAGACTTTGCTTAGTGAGGAAAAGATAACATATAAAAAAAGGAAAAAGTAAATGTAACATAAAGGTAAAATGATGCTGCCTTTAGAGAAAGAAATCATAGGAAATAAAATGTGAATTCTTAACTAGTATAATGAACTCAAACAGACGGAAAAGGGAATAAAATTGTGGATAATCTGCACTCTGTGTCTTACACTTGGGAAAGGAATAAAATACATGAAGTTCTGTATGTTTTCTAATGAGTTTTTATGACTTAAATAGTAGATTATTTTTAGAAAGCTGACTTACAATAAACCTCGTTTGCCAAAAAAGTATTGAGTCACTTAATTACAATGCTTATGCTTCTTTTCTATTTTATTCTTTTAGAGACTCTAAAATATATGACTTTAGTAAGTAGGTAGGACAGTATGGAGGTAGATAGACAGGGAGATCTACACATAGTGTAAAAACTAAAAATTCTATTGAAAGCAAGTACTTTGCAAATTTAATTTTCTTCCCACAAAATACTGTGAATTTATTATGTTTTATAAATTTACTTTCAAGCTTTTGTTGAAAAACAATTTTCCACTGAGTATATTTAACCTACAGCTTAAAGTTCTTTAATATATAAAATATTTAGCTTGTACCAAGGAAAAATAAGCACATTTTATCCACTAACCTCAAATTAGTAATAACATACAGAAGTACATGATTCTGATTATGGGCTGAAATAGAGTAGGTTTTGATTAGCCGTGGGCTGTGAGACTTCTCCCTAGGGGCTGTGTTGACATAAGGTGGCAGTGTGTAGCAATCTTACCTTTCTCCTCAGGAATGTCTGTGCCCCTCCAGACTCAGGTCCCTTATTTTTTTATCCTCATTGAGTTTATTGGTACATTTTAGGTATACTGCACAGTTCCATTCAACATTGGGATCTTGCACCTCTACATGACAGATCTTGGTTTTCCCCTTGTCCCTGCCCTCCCTTCCCCCCTCTTCCCTCCCCCTTTACAAACACTTCATTTCCATTTCTTCATTTTCTCATATTTTTTCTTTTCCCTTATTAGCTTTCCCCTATGCTTCCCACCGTCCCTTCACTCTTAGCCCTTTCCTTCCTATTTCACATTAGATTTATTCATAGGAAAATGGATACATTTTGAGGACATACTCCTAAGTGAAATAAATAAGTCACACATGTGTAAATACTGAATAGTTTCTCTGGTGTGAATAAACTATAATAGTACATAAGATCCTAATGAGATAATTGACAAAGTGAAATAGATCCCTTATTTTGATAACCATTACTTCTGGGCTCCTCTGTAGGCATCCAGAGCACAGTGCAGTGCAGCACCCCGGGTCCTTTCAGCTGTGCACTGCCTGTGTGCTGCCTGGCATGTTTCCTAGGGTGGCCCAAAGGCCGAGAGTTTTGGAAGGCTTTGACTGCAACACTGGAAATTTCAGAGAATACTGAAACAAGAAGGCGAAAGCCCACTACTTTTTCTCTGAAGGGCCAACAAACATTTTCTTCTGTCTCTGTTTATTGAGATATTCAAAAGTCACTGCCATTTGTTAGATCATTATTATAATACTAAGTGATGGGGGCTTTGTTGATTCTCCTCAGTGCAGAAATCCATTGTCTGTTTTTGACTTCACTGCAGAGTTAAACCTATTTTTGTTTGCTCATTTTAATCTGTCTTCAGTATGGACCGAACTGGTAGTTTAAATCTGTTCACATGTTTTTAACTGCCCCCACCTTCCATTATGTCCCTCATGAGGAATGGCACTAATAGGAACCCTTTTCCTCAGAGCTATTTTGTTTTTCTTTTAGGAAGAGAAGTTTTTAGTTAACCATTACTACAGTTTTCAGTCCATGGATAGTTAAGTACTCTACTGTTACCATTAAAATCCTACTGCCTACCCTGAAATACATACCTACTCTCTGTCTGGGGGTAAAGTGTTATTCTTTGACCTCTACTGCTCCTAAAATTAAAGTAATCAAGAATATATTTCACTTTAGCTTTTCATTTTATTTTCAATTATGAAGAACAGAAGCAATGGAAATTGCAGAGTCATCCATTTTGCTTTTCGTTGCTGTGATGCATTGTCTTCTGGGCCTTTACTAAAAATGTAATCAGTGGACGATTGACAAGTCTTAAACAATAAATCCACTTTAACATTACTATATCAAAAGGCCACTGAATTCTTTCTACATTAAAATAAGGAATTCTCCATTCTGCACTTAACTTCCTTTGGGTCACCTTAAGAGTTTTGTTACTAAGTATAGAAATATTTAGCACCTCTACACACTCCCCATACTAGCAAAGAATCCCCATCATGCATCTTTACTAACCTGAATGAAATTCTTGCTTGTTTTTTACCTGAGGAATATTTCTTGTTGTTGTTGTTTTGTACCAGAAATCGAACTCAGGACCTTGCACTTGTGAGGCAAGTAGCGGAACTACTGAGCTAAATCCCCATTCTGAGGAATATATAAAATTTATTTCCATGTACATTTCTCTATGCTTTTTCAAATTTAAACTGTAGAATCCAGTAAGTCTTAAAGCTTCCTGTTCCCACCACTGAATAGCTAATTGGCTCCCAAGAAGATTTGGGGATCTTGAGTTCAGATGGAATAATAATCTGGGGAAAGAGAGCTGCTCTCCATTCTGAGTTAAGCACCTTGGGCAAGATGTGCAGTTGGCATACAGGTAAAGAGGCAGCTTCCTCTGTCTAACTAGAGAGGTGACTCAATAACTTAAAAAGGTAGGAATAGGGCTGGGAATAGCACAGTGGTGCTGCTGCCTGCCTTGCAAAGAAAAGGTCCAGAGTTTGATCTCCGGCTACCCACTTCCCACCCCCAAAATGGGAATAATCTGAGCTACTTAAATTCTGCTATGAATCCCAACATCTCGATGCTCAGTGTTTTGCGTATTCCCCCAGATGGTCTCATATTCTCAAACCGAAAGGCAATACATTCAGTTATCTTCACAATTCAGATATTTTGTGGGATACAACTGGACTTTGAAGTGTAGACATATAGACATGAGATCCTTAAAGCTTCATGGGTACGCTCTGATAAGTATAACTTAGCTGAGATCTTAAATTTTGCGCTGGTTACTTTATTCCTTTAAACTCTGCAGTGCATTCAGACGCAGCCAAACTTTCTCTTATATTTTCATATCTTTTAGTACAGAAACAGGTGGAGTTCAACAAGTAGTTTGTTTAATATGTGCACAGAAGAGTTTACATTGTCATCTTTTAGTACAAAATAGTCCTTTGCTACCCTGGAAAACATCCAGTGTGGTGATTCAGCTTGTGATCTCTTTCCCTGAAAAGATGGCGTCTGTAGCATTCTTCTGGGAATGTTTTTTTGTTCTTACTATTTGCTTACTCACTTGTAAACAAAGTCTACTCTGGCTAGTTGAAACAGAAAAAGACATTGATACATGACATTAAGTGGCCCCTAGAATCACTGAGAAGACTAGATTCAAAGTCCATAATCTGTATCTGGAAACTATTCCCAAAACTTCCACAGATGTGGCTTTGTGATACATTGCTGGCAGAGCTATCAAGCACTAAGTGGCAGGCCCTCAATTTTATTGCAGTTGTTATTACGACTAATAGCATTGTTACTTCTGGGTCTCAGATTTGAAGCTACAGAGAGTCAGCAGGACTGCCATCAGTAAAACTGCATGCTTACATCCATCCCGCTTTACCTCACAAAGCAAAAAATGTGGTTGTCACAAAGAAGTTGTTCCTTACATTGTCTGTGTAAAGCAAGTTCAACCCTTGATCAGCCCATCTGACGTAACCTAAGCTGTATACCTTTGACTTCGCAGTGTGGGAAAATGAGATTTTAAAGTTGTAACTTCTTTGTTGGAGAGACAGGAGACATTTCTGGGGTTGCATAAATGTACAATTTCCCATTCACATGATATTCATGCGTTTAGGAAATTTTACTGAATATTCACATTTCAATGAGGCTTTCTGTAAATAATTTTTTACACAAATTATCTTTGTATTTTAAGAAAATTGAATTTATTTAACTGATATTTTTCTCTTTCTGTTGTACTCTTTGTATCTCAAGTGTTGAGGATTGAGCTAGTTGTATGCCTCAATTCAGGGCACCCTTTTTTCCTTTTTTGAAACTCTCAAGGCCTAACTGCTTTATATATTTTCTAATGTAGATAACTTTACTTTTATAACACATCCATTTGCCATTTCCTACACAAAAGCTCAACTATTGTAATTTTATTTATTGTACAAGTTCTATTTTCATATGTGAGTTAATATTTAGTGCATGTTTTAGCATTTTAATTTATATGCCCCACTCTATCTAATAAACTTTCACCAAAATCACAGCAGTTATTTATTTATTTATTTATTTTTGGTACCGGGGATCGAACTCTGGTCCTTGTGCTTGCGAAGCAGGTGCTAGAACCACTGAGCTAAGTCCTCCACTTAAATCACAGTATTTTAAAGATCGCCCATTGTCATTTTGCCACTGTCTTCTCCAGCTCTCATGTATCCTTTGCATTTTTTGTATCGACTCACCCAGTAATCAAGACCAGGCTTTCCTGACTTCCCATTTGTGAGCGTGCTGTATTTTGTGGAAAGCCCTATCACAGTGATTTTTAAGTCAGCATACTCAAAGTTTAATTTCTCAAAAACAAGAAGAAAAGAGAAAGAAAACTAGTCAGATGAGTAGATCACATTCCCAGCTTTCTCCATTCCTCTACATGATGTACCTCATACAGTCTTGTTGTCAAGACGAAATGTATGGAGAAGAAATTTGCTTGTGTTACATAGAACAGACTAATGTATTCGCTGAAGGCCTGGACTGTAGCATCAGACTTTCTGATTTTTACCTGTCTTTGCCATGTCCTGGCTTTTTTATGAGGAGGTGACCAAGTTATCTGAGGATCTCAGATTTTGTGCCATGAAATGGAAAAACAAAGTATGTATCACACAGGATGAATATAGGAATGACATAAATTAATGTATTTAAAATACTGAAATGTCTGATGTGATAAGGTAGAAAAAAGTTGCTAAAATAGTATTTAAGAAACTTTAAAAATAATATTCCAAAGAGAATAAATACATGGAATTAACTACAAAAAATAGCTTTGAAACTTAATGTGTATTATCTAGACAGACTCACTGGTGAAGTTAAATGAAAAGAGCTTAAATAAAAGTAAAAAGTGATGGCTAGAACCATAGATTTCACAGATAACAAAAGACAACTATTTCAGGCTTCCAAGAAACTTCCTTCTCCAGTAGAAATTATTATTTTCAATGATATTTCAAAACATGTAAGATTTTTTGTTTGTTTCTTTGAGACAGGGTCTCACTATGTAGTTGAGACTGACATGGAACTCACTATGTATTCCAGGCTGGTTTTGAACTCACAGCGACCGTGCCCCAGCCTCCCAGTGCTGGGATTACAGGTGTTCGTCACCACACCCGGCTTATTTCGTTCTTGAGACAGAGTCAAACTCTGTAGCACAGACTGGCCTTGAACTGGCAATCCTTCCTCAGCCTTCTGAGTTCTGGGATTACAGATATGTGCCTATGCATCGGAAAAATTATTAAGTTTTATATTGAATTGAAAGGTCTTCTAATTTTGATAAAGTACAGCAATAACATAAAGAAACAAGAGTATAACTGTCAGAGTAAGAGGGGAAAAAAGGGAATGTATTTTTAATAGAGAAATAGGTTAATTCCTATCACAATATCTTTAGAAAAGTACAAATTTTATTGACTACATCATTTGTATGTGCAGATGAATCCCATGTTACTCATGTTTCTGAGAAGGAATATCTGAAGACAAGTGTTTGGTAGAATGATGAGTTTTAAATGTCACTGTATTGACCTAACATTGATGATTCTGTGTCCATATCAGTGCTCTGATTATGGCTCCCAACAAAACTTTTAACTTTGCCCACTGAAGCTGCCGTCTGCATTGAAATCTGGCTTAAATGATACTAACGTTCTGCGCTTGCTACCATACCTGTTTGCTGTTCTGAAAACAGTTCAGAGATAAAATTTTAATGCCATAAATATGTCCATAATTCATTTCTGAGTTTAAAAGATGGAGTGAGTTGTTCTAGACTCTTCAAAGCTCATAATTTGTTTGTGGACTGGAGACTCCTGGAGACTCATCTCTTGTCTAAACGGGAACTCTGAAGCTATTTGTCCCTTTTTCTTCTTCTTTCTACAACAACAACAACAGTGGTAGAGACAATCTGATCCTCTGGGTGCTGGGAATTACTGCAGGTACAAAGAAATCCACTTGCAGTTCTGCATTTGATCCTATCGATATCTTCAAGAAATAATGTTCTGATTTTTAGGATGAAGAGATTGAAATTTGAAGAGGCAAAGTGGTTTCCCCAATGTTAAAGATAGCCTAAGAAAAAGCACAGGAATCTGAATGAAGGAATTCTTATTCAAAGGCCACTATTCTCCGAATCACTAGGATACTGCACATTCTATTTCCTCTAGCTGAAGATCCTTTTCTTATTCTTTTGTCCTAGATAGATTTGAGCTTCTTAAATTGCAGCTTTCTTGAGCGAGCTTTCTCTCCCCTCCAATTTGAGCACGCCTCTTTAACTGCTCAGCGCAAAGGACTGTAACTATTTGTTTCGTTGTTTCTACTGTACTTCTGGAGGGGAGAGCAAGACAGCTCCTAGCATTTGCAGTTAAAATAATTTATAAATTATCACCCTTACTTACTTTATTATTTTCATTTATTTTATTTTGCTTAAATTAGTATTGCAATTCAGGGACTGGTTGCAGTGTAGAAATATAAATGCATTCCATTGTAGTCATGTAACTATTTGTTTCGTTGTTTCTACTGTACTTCTGGAGGGGAGAGCAAGACAGCTCCTAGCATTTGCAGTTAAAATAATTTATAAATTATCACCCTTACTTACTTTATTATTTTCATTTATTTTATTTTGCTTAAATTAGTATTGCAATTCAGGGACTGGTTGCAGTGTAGAAATATAAATGCATTCCATTGTAGTCATATATATATTGATGTATAGTATGTTCCTGTAACAAAATTTTTGTTTTTTCATGCTTGATGTTCCCTTTTTTCTTTTTTGGATTAAGAATGCAAACACAGAGTCTCAGTTGTGATACAAAGGATCAAGCTTCCCAGAACTCTAAGATCTACCATTATTATTTAAAGTCTGCTACATAGCTGTCTTGCCTGATTTCTTAATCTGCCTTCATTAGACAGTAAAATATTGACACAATGTTTCACTGAGAATGTCTGAACCTGTTCAGAGAGAAAGTTTGTATAATTGCTATGCTAATTAACATCAATTCAGTGTGATAGCTGTCACTATAAAGAAATATATGTGGATATTAACTTCCCAGAGAGAAAGTCTGTTTCGGCTCATGCTCCAGGATACAGTGGAAGGTCGTGCTCTCAGGCGCTAGGTGGGAAGGCCCAGTGGTGAGGGCAGGGCCCCTGGTGCAGTGAACTACTTTCTGTACCAGCCTGAAACTGGAAAGGAGGCGGGAGTGGCAGCCTCCACAGTTCCTGTTGAGGTCACAGCCCCTTTCCAAAGATCCCAGATCACAAAGGCTCTACCATCCCTCGATGATGTCCCTGTCCCAGGGTCTCAGCCTTTGTTGTACAGTTCTTTGGGAGACTTTCAATATTCTAACTATAGCACACAGTGTTTTCCATATTCTGTTGGTTTAAACATTTCTGTGCTTGTTTGTTAGAGTTTCATACTCTCCACACCCTGAATTATTTATTTGGGACATCCAAGGGAGGCTCTAACAATATGTGTGTTTAACACCACATGTGAGTGCATACAAACCCACACACATGTACATACAGTGATTCTGGTGCATGGAGCCTCTGGCTCACATTTGGAGAAGAAGTGTGCCTGTGGAATATTCTGATATATATGTCCTATCCCTCTGTCTTCTGAAATGGTGATGACCATTATTCAAGAACGCTTGATTTTACTTTGCCCAAAAGTTCTCTACAAAATATTTGCTGATAATTTATACTAACAGTTCCTTTTTAAAACAGCAGTGACTTTGTCAGTGCTGCCTTCTTTCTTTCCGATGTATTCTTTTCTTCCCACCAAACACTTGGAAGCAAGTTTAAAGTCTGCTATGTTTAGTTGCACGGTGACTGGCTATTCACCATAAACACGACCAATGATCCATTTGTTGTGTGAACTATCAAACATTCTCGTTCCTCTCAGAACCAGAGCAGCTCAGTTATTGAAGTAGTCAGTCATTTTATCACATTGGCCTACATGCTATCATCTTATTTGTGTAAATGTACATACTGCAATTTGATATGCAAAGAGTAGCAATTTGTTTAAAACTTCATTCTGAACTACCATTGCCTTCTGTGGCTCGTCCTTGAGAATATAGTTCTCATAGCTTTCTCTGTGGACTTGCTTCGTGTAAATCTCAGTGTGCTGTGCAGATATAACATAATAGCAAACTCTCAGATGCCAAATCCTGCCTAAATCATACAAAGGCCAGAGTTCTCTACTGGATTCTAAGCAAAGTTTATTTAGAATACAGCAATGTTTTTGGTGCAGCACATTAAAATAACTTGTACACGTGAAATTTCTGGCCATGTTTTCAAATGAGAAGTATTTATTTTGTACCTCTTGCATTCATTACATTCTGCTGAGCAGTCTGAAAGATACCAAAAGCATGCTCCATCCTTAGAGGATTTTGTTTCCCCACTGAAGAATTAAAACATTAAAGAGTAAAGGCTAAGTAAATTAAAACCATTAGAAAGTAATAGTAATTGAACATTACACTAAACAGTGGTGGTGATCATTACCTTGCAGGGTCAGGATGGGTTAATCTGTAGATTTCACGTTATTTTTGTTTCCTGTCTGTGCTTGAGCTCCTTCGCACATGTACATGTCTGATGGAGCATCTGCTTAGATCTACATAGTTCACTTGTTTAAAATAGATGCTAAACCATTCAGATCTCTTTTACCTGAAATTAAGTGGGAATGCCTTGCTGGGGAAGCAGCCACGCCAAGGTAATGAATCTATGCAGATGATGGGGGGCCGTTCACTGAAATATTAACACAAAACATAAGGGAAACGATTCTTCAGAGTTCTCACTTATTAGAAGCATTTTCATTTACAGTGTTGTCTTTGATTTCTTACATCATTTGCAGCCTGTGTGAAATATTACTGTAACTCAGTCAAAGCAACTATTTTGTAGTTGTGATGGTAAAATGCCAATATCTACTTGTGAGATATAACATCTGGCTTGAGGAGGTTTTTTGGTTTGTTTGGATTTTTTAAAGATGTGAAATGGTTTCCATCCCCCAAAATGTCCTTTGAAATCCAGCCCTTTTATATTTCTTTTTATAAGTTTTCTTCCATTAATAGGAGAAGAAAGAAGGTTTTTTTTTGTTTTTGTTTTTGTTTTTGTTTTTTGTAGTTGAGACTGACCTGGAACTCACTATGTAGCCCAGGTTGGTCTTGAACTCACAGCGATCCTCCTGCCTCAGCTTCTGGGGTGCTGGGATTATAGGTGTGAGCCACCACACCGGGCTAGAGAAGAAAGAAGTTTGTCCAACCTCCAGTCTAGAAGGCCCAAGGGAATGACCTTCATTGAAGATTGATACTTGAATTAGGACTCAAGCAAGCCATTACTTCCTTTAGATTAAGAGCATAGAGCTAATGTGAATGTACTATCATTCCAACTCTGAAGTTTCTCTGTTTTATTGAAACTATATGAACATAGAGGTCCTGTATGTCTTGTTTTTAATTACCTCGATTTTTCTTTAATAAAATAGTTGTTGTTATTTGAAACTGAAATTCTCATTCGATGAATTATTAATCTTCCAGTTTAATTTTTCTATCATAAAGTATATTCTAGTTGTAAAAACTTTTTAAAAAATTTTTACGTGGATTTAATTAACTCTCGGAACCCTATAGATGTAAAATGTTTTTCTATTTTACATAAAAATCTGTTTTGAAAGAGTCAATCAGATATGATTTTAAATTTATTATTGATATAGTTATGATGATGGTGATTTGGTTATTTTCTCATTCATTTTAGACAACTAATATTTATGGAAATTAAATAATTCACATATTGGGCCAGGTATTTAGCTCAGTGGTTCCACCGCCTGCCTTGCAAGAGCAAGGACCCAAGTTCAATCTCCAGTAACAAAAAAAAAAAAAAGAAAGAAAGAAAGAAGAATTCACATATTGAAAGAATAACATTTCCCAATATGATTTTGACATTAGTACCTTTGAGAGGGAAACTAGAAAATTAGTTGTTCAGGGGATATGTGCTGTTTTGCTAGTGTTAGAAGTGGAAATATTAATGGCTCATCTCTTAACCCTGTGAAATCATTTGCTTAATAGAATTCATAGGGACTCTAATCATATACCATTATTTTTTATTTTCTTTTAAAAGTATTATTAGTATTTCTAGCCTTGCCATTACTTTGCCTCTTTCAAAGAAAAGAATCCAATGCTATATATCATTGTGCTGCTTTTAAATCAAAGGACTTAATTGTCTACTGACTATTACAAAGCAGCTGAGAAAATAAGTATCCTACTATTATGCATTTTGGAAAATTCTTCATTAGCTTCTTTGCGCATTTCCACATAAGATAAAGTTATAGGGCTAAAAATCATATAATGTATATAAAGACCATGATTATCTTAAAAACAACCACCGTTTGTTAGAAAATCACATCAGTATGCAACTAAACTCTACTCTCCCCTGATTTTATTTGTTTTTTACCCTACTAAGTAAATACTGTTTATCATATATCAGCAGTATATATCACAGAGTTCTTGATTATGTCTATTGTTTAAACATGTTTTAAAAGTGCTGATAGTGGGAAGTTTGTACCCAAAAAATGTATAGCATTCTGAAAGTCCTAAATTGTGTAAGAATACAAATGAAATCTCTTCACAAAATATCTAAAACACTTTTGGTAAAATTAAAAATAGAATGTTATTTGTCTCCAAATCTGGTCTTCATTAATAGGCCCTGTTAGGTAGCCTATGTTCCTAATTTTCATGCAATCCAAACATGACTTTGATTTCTAATCCCTCTGTAAAGGAGTCAGTTTTTTCTTAAATTACATTTCTAAAATTCAAATAGCATCATCCATTATTTTACTGCTCACTTTAACTCTTCACAATATATAGGTTTTATCCTTATTTCATGCACAGTTAATTGACCAGATGAATAGTTATCTGGCTTTATAGCAGTCAGGAAGCTGTAAATAACACAAATGTGCTTAAACAGTACTGAGAATGAATGTATGGAAAAGCACCAGTTTCTGGAACACTCAGGATTATGGATATGGCTCTATTTATATATATTGGGGGGGGTTGAGACAGGGTCTTACTATGTAGTTGAGACTGACCTGGAACAAATTATGTAGCCCAGGGTGGTCTCAAACTCACAGCAATCCTCCTGCCTCAGCCTCCCGAGTGCTGGGATTTACAAATCTTGTATAGTAACAAAATGCCTAGCATTCCCAGACTATATATATCTGCATACCACACCATCCAGAATTAAAAACCAAACAAAACCAAACCTCTCTTTCTATATTCATCAGCTAGCAGATTTTGCTCCCAAGGCAATCAGTGCAGGAGACTGCAGCCCTGAAGGGGTTGCGGTGGTGAGCACTTGGACTAAAGTAGCAGCCTCCTTTTCCACAGAGCGTTCTGTGACACTCACAGGTGTAGGACTAACTGTATTAGACTCTGTAATTGTGGTACAATGAAGGTGGGTAGGACAGGTTTGGGAGGGAGAACTCAACATGATTTGTTGCTCATGTGTGGTATTCTTTGTTCTAATCCATAAGTATTCTGAGAGAGGTTGCTTATTAGTATTTTAGGTATCCTCATAAGTAAAGTAGGTTGCTTTCTGCAACATCTAATCTCCTTTGACTTTATATAGAATATATATAAAGAATATATATAGACTATTTTTTGCTGTTTCTTTTGCAAATTATTTACCCTTCCTCCATATTTGCACATTTTATACCTCAAAGTTTCTCCATAGAAAATTTTCTCTTTTCATTTATAAAACAATGGTATTGTATTTTAAAGGAAGGCTTGGCTTTGTGCTTTATAACAGTCTGCACTAAGATCCTGTGACTGAAAATGGTGTCATTTGCTTAGCCTCATGAGCCTGCATGTCTGCTAGTCGGTGTACTTTCCAGTGCTACCTCGCCATCCGTTACAGTCAGGGGCGGGTCGGGTGGGTATCTTACTTGTGTGTGTTTGTGTGCCTGTGAACTTCTCACTGTGTATAGTAGATTCATTTTCTATGGTGGCAATAACATGTTATCAGAGATTTGGTGGCATAGGCAAATTATTGTCATAATTTCTGTAAGTAAGAAGTCTAGCAAAGGCCCACTAAGCTAAAATCAAGACGTCTGCAGGGCTCTGTTCCCTTTTCAAGGCTCAAAGGTAGAATTAATTCCCTTGCCTTTCAGCTCTGACTATTTAGTTTATAGCTCCTTCACCCATCTTCAGAGCTAGCAGAAGTAATGCCAGTGCTTGTGTTGCCTTGCAGGAATGTGCTCCTCTGACCCTCTCTTCATTTTTATGTAACACTTGTGAGTTCATAGACACCACCTTGGTGATTCAAGGTCTTATCTGCTTGTCAGCAACCTTCGTTTCATCCCCCATATTAATTCCCTGTTCCACATGGTAGAACATATTCATTGTTCTTTGCGGTAGAATATGGATATCTTTGGATCAAATTATTCTGCATACCACATAGACTGTCTTGAGCTCTACTGGACTCTCATGGTTAACTTACGATGGCTTTAGTTGGAGTAACTGGTCTTCTCCCTGTATGGGTTTTAAACCTGCAGCAAACAGTTCCAAGCATTTCTCTTTTAGTGCAGTTTCCAAGAGAACTCTTTGTCACTATGTTCATTGTTTTCTACTGACTGAAGCAAGTCACAAGGCCAGTCCAGACTTACACAGCAAAGAAGTAAGTGAGTGAGAAAAGCTGCAAAGTCTGATTCCAAATGACCTAAAGATTGGGAAGGTAAGAGAACAGAAGCCATTTTTGCAATACATCTACCACATTTGGAATACCGAAGGACTCCGTTCTCACTTTTTGCTCACTGTTATGACTTGTGTATTGTTTGAACATACAGACTGTCAGACCATTCGCTTTCTGACCTTCACATGTGTTGTTCTAACTGGCGGGCACCCTACTTTCTTTTGTTTATTCTGAATGGAAAATCCATTAACCTCTTTATGCTTTCATTTGCTATGAAATTGATCTTTTAGACAAATAAAAAGTCAAGTTTCATTATGTTTTGCAGCTATTTCCTTCGCATATTTGTAAAAATCAACTCTTCTTTTGTATTAGTAATTATTATGAAACTATCATTTTTGTTGTCTCATGTGTTACTTTCTGTTCCCAGATACAGGAAAGCTATAGGAAATTCACATAGGACAGCTGTAAGATTGTGTGTACTAGAGTGACTTACCCACACATTTGAATAAATATGTTACATAAATAACAGAATTTTGAGGGGAGGAGCACTTGGGATTGAACTCATAACCTTGCACTTGCAAGACAGGAATGGTGCCACTGAGCTAAATTCCTTCCCCAATAACAGAATTTTGACGCATAAAAACCTAACAACTCTGGCATTAGCCAAAGCAATTAGAGACATAAATAAAAGGAATAAAGATGGGAAAGGAAGAAGTTAAATTATCATTATTTGCAAATGATATGATACTTTACAGAGAAGACCCCAAAAACTCCAAAGAAATACTTCTAGATTTAATAATCAAATTCAGTAGTGTAGCTGGGTACAAAGTCTGCATACAACACACTCACTGAGATAGAAATTAGAGAAAAAAGCACCTTTCACAATGGCATTAAAAAAAATGAGATCCTTAGGAATCAATCTAACAAAGGAAGTAAAAGATCTTTACATTGAAAATTACAGTACTCTGAGAAAGATCAAAGAAGATATCAAAAATTGGAAAGCTATCTCTTGCTCTTGGGTAGGAAGAAACAGTATAGTGAAAATGGCCATATTGCCAAACAATATAGATTTAATGTAATCTCAAACAAAATACCATTAGCATACCTCACAGAACTAAAGAAAACATTCCCAAAATTGATTTGAAATCAGAAGAGACCTAGAATATCAAAAACACTTTTGGGCAACAAAGGCAAGGCAGGGTGAATCACAATCCCTGTCTTGAAATTATACTACAGAGCTACTGTGATAAAAACAGCATGGAATTGGCAAAAAACAGACCTGAGAATCAGTGGAACAGATTAGAGGATGCAGAAACAACTCCAAACAAATTCAGGCACTTTAGCTTTGATAAAGGAGCAAAACACCTTCATTGGAAGAAAGTCTCTTTAATAAAGAGTGCTGGAAAAACTGGCTTTCTATCTGCTGAAGACTAAAACTAGTGTCTCTAACCATGGTCTCTAACCATGCACTAAAGTAAACTAAAAATTGATCAAAGATATAAATAAAGCAGAAACAGTAAATTTGCTGGAAGAGAGACTAGGTAGAGCTCTTGAGGATGCAGAGTTGGCAAAGTCTTCATGAACAAAACTGATTGCATGGGAAATAATACAAAGAATCAACAACTGTGATCTCATCCCATTAAAAAGCTTTGCAGAAGAAAAGAAATCACCAACAGAATAAGAGACAACCCACAGAGTGGGAAAAAAATTGTAGCCAGTTTTTCTTCAGACAAAGAAACATACAAAGAATTGAAAAAAAAATCAGACCCACCAACTTTAAAGATCTATTCAAAAATGGGCATCTGAAATGAATAGACATTTCTCAGATGAAGAAATACAAAGAGCAAATAAATGTATGAAAAACTATTCAACATCCCTGGTCATTCCAGATATGCAAATTAAAACAACACTGAGATTCCATCTCTGGAAAGAATGGCTGCTATCAAGAGTTCAAGCTACAAATGTTGGCCGGGCTGTGAGGAAGATGGAACCCTTATGCACTCTTGTAACTCCATTACAGAGGGAGTGTTAATACAGCTGGTTTGCTAAATATCTTACAATGACATGAAAAGTGGGTGATATAACAAAGTACTACTTGATTACTTAGAAAAAAAAATAAACAAATGATATTAATGAAATGTACCTTTTTACAAATGGAGATTCTCTTAGAAAATCCAAGTTACATTGTACTGTGTCACCAAGCAAAAGGCATACCTTTTTTTGACTCAGATTGCTTGTTACTGACATAGAAAGATGTCATTACATTATCTGTCAGCACGGAACTATACCTGGGAGACACTCAGCTTTCTCCTATTGATCTCACCTATTTTCCTTTCCTGTTTATTTCTTTATTCTTTATTAAGTTTCTACTCAGTTTTAACTACCTAGCTTCGTAATATTACTCCTTCCAGGAAGCTGGCTGGAATCATTACATCTAAGATGGTTGCTGCCCTTCTATTTTTGGGAAATTATCATCCTGATAAAAGTATGTCATACTTTTCCTTCTCATCTGATCTCACTATGCTTATAAACTCCTGGAGAGCAGAGATTACAAACTCTAATTAATAACTGAATATTCTGTGACTCCTATGGTTTACTCTGTAATAGATAGAAATATTTTTAAATGAATGAATATTATTGACTGAAACTGTTTGAATTTTAATGTTAGGAAAAATGCAGCATGTCATCTAATTATCATCTTCTTTTTAAGTGATGCCATTTCATTAATAGAAAACAGATATAATTTAAATACTAATAACACCTCTTCCTGACTCATTCATACAAAGCAAATTTGTTTTGTAGTTTGAAATGTGTAAATTTTGTCAGCATCTCTCAATATTAATTCTATATTTCAAATAATCTTGCTTAATTTCCTCTTTAAATACTTTAAAATGTACTTTATCATGTGTACTTTATTCAGCCCTGAAATTAAATTATTTCCCAAGTTGTTACATCAAAATCAGTTGTAGGAGAAATGATCACAGCTTTTGGTTTTTCATTTCATTCTAGGATGTGTCAATTATTATCTGTTTAGATTAGGTTAGGTTAATTGAGTGTCTTAATATAAAAGTACTTATTTCTCCTTTATGGTGCTTTATCAATTCCTTGAAGGAGATTTCCTTTTCCTTTTTAAATTTCCAGGCACAGCAGTCTTTTTAAATAGGTTCTAAATAAGAATAATTTTTTTGTGGGAAATAACCTATATATATATAGGAAAGAAAGTGATGAGTTTTGAAACTTAATAATTTATTTATAATGAGTAAAATTGGGTCTCAATCAGTGAACATTTTCAGAATTCCTTCCATACATTTCTAAGAAGTTAAACTTTAGTATATGGTGGATTTTCTTTCATATATTTTCAAGTACTCTGCTGCTTCATTTTTCTTGTTCTTAGAATAAGTTAGGGGCCGGGGATTTAGCTCAGTGGTTCGGTGGCCTGCCTTGCAAGCACAAGGACACAAGTTCAATCCCCGGTACCACAAAAAAAAAAAAAAAAAAAAAAAAAAAAAAAAAAAAAAAAGGAAAGAAAAGAATAAGTGAAAGAAAGCTTTATGAAATCTATGCAAAATTCTAATATATATTATGGTCTTAATGCATATGAGTTTTCAATATTGTTAAAGACAAATGTAATAACAAATCGTCAGTTTAAACATAATTGTTGCTAAAGTAGTTTATAGATTGATTTTAAATTTAAGAGTCAGACAGTTTTGTCAATTTACTAAATAACTTTATTTTATATATTAAAGACTTTTAACTAGAGTTTCCTATTCTATCCTTATTATCGGACTCTCCTCCATATAAACATTTCACTGAGCACCAAAATACCATATCCCAAAATAATCCTGCTCTTGGCAAGATAATTTTTTTTTTTTGCCAAATAGTTAAATGACTACAGTGGGGCATTTTCATAAGTATTTGTGTATGATGAGATTTATATTTGAATGAGGAGCGAGGAGAATGAAGTACTGGTCAGGGGCTGTACAGTCATTGGAAGGATCACTGCGCTGAAGCAGTCTGGAATGCTGGTCCAGCACTCCGTATTATCTTGCTGATCCTTCTTTGGAATTTTTCTCCTTTAGTGTTGGAGAGTTTTGGCAGGTGATTTTCAAGAACATAAGACTGTGACATTTCAAGTAAATAAAGTCCATGTTGGACAAAATAATTTATGTTACTTTTATCACTGACTTTCACAGAAATATTCATATACTGACCTCTTGGGAAAATATTTTAATATCTATTTTCCTATAGATCACAGCTACTGAGCATGATTTTTACAATCTTAAGATTGCATGTATTAATCATGCATTTCCATGCAGGCCTAGGTCGAGTTTATTTTATCCACCTTTTTTTTTCCCAATGATAGGGATTTATCTTTTAACATTCATCTCCCAGAGTAAAAATAATAACTGTGATGGTGTGTGAAAATATGGCCACAGATATTCAGAACTCCTTCCGTTGAGATGCAGTGTATTTCTCTGACCTTGGACTATAAACAGACCTCTGACTTTCTTGCATAGCAGGCTGCAAGGTGATCTTAAATTCCCTTGTTAAAGCTCCGTAAAGTCCTGCAGCCCCGCCTCCCCATCCTCTTAGAAACTTGAGACCTCCAGGACTGAGAGAAGATAGTCTGGAGCCAAAGGTGTCGAATCTATGGCACCCGTGCCACCGTGGGCTATTTGTGTCACCGAAAGCCCTAAAAGGTTCGCCGTCCCTGGAGAGTCTCGAGACTACCTAAAGGTGAAGAGCTTTAACCTTCCCAGGCCAGGCCCAGAGCTGGAGTAAAGCCGTGCTGGCAAGCCTCATGCCCAGCGACCCTTGTGTGGATAGCTGGGAGGTAGTCCAGTCATGATCATCAACACACCTCCAAAGGGAAATAGCGAATCTTTGCTACAAGTCACCAAAATAGGGGGCACTTTCTTTAGCAATTGGTCACAGAGCCCACATTGTGGTGCACTTTGCACTGCACTAGTGAAAAGTATTCTGCCAAATTCAACAACTTGTTATTTATGAGGGGAAACTGACTTAACGGATCAAAATCACTTACATGTAAGTAGTGAAATCAGAACCTGAATTGAGGGTTCATTTGAGATTAGTCACTCAGCTAACTACTATGACTATTAGTTCTCCAAAGAGATTTCAGTAATCAACACAGATAATTTATTCATAATGTGAAAAGACCGAACTCCCCTGGTAGCCCTGTTCACACATGACCTTGTATGAATGTATTTATCTGTTTATCTATCTGTCCATCTCCCTGTCTGCCTCTCTCTGTATCATTATGTGTGCACATTCTTGGCTCCTCAGGTAGTCATGTTCTACTTGGCTAACTGCGTAATTGTTCAATATCAGTTATATTCTGTTACTGTATCTCTATAGATCTGACTTCAATGTCTTTTATGATTATATTTCTGCATTAGTTTTTTTTTCCTCATTGAGTTTATTGGCACATTTTAGGTATACAGTACAGTTACATTCATCATTGGGATCTTGTACCTTTACATGACAGGTCTTGGTTCTCATTTTTTCCCCTTGTCCCTGCACTCCCTTCACCCTTCCTTCCTCCCTCTTTACAAACACTTCATTTCCATTTCTTCATTTTCTCATATCTGCATTAGTTTTTAATCCTTATTTTGTTTCTTTTTATAGCACTATGCTTTACAGATTAATAGAGTAGCCCCCTGGACATATCATGTTTCTAAATGTCCCCCACATTTATAGCTGTCAGTGAAGCTTTGCTGTGCTCATAAAATAATCCTTTTGTATCTGCAGTGGAAAGTTTATAAAACTTTTATGAAAGTTATGACTTTTGCCTTTATGGGCTAGATAGTTTGATTCATAGCATTTCTTTAATATGTCCTCTCTTGATCTATTTTTGTGGTATGCTTTCATGAAAATTTTGTATGAAGCATACAGTAAAGAAATCCTTTTTAAAATAGCACAAAATAATGCTGAAAATGTATGTTTTTATTTCTTGTATGTTCAGTAAACCTCTACAATAGTATAAAAGCAAATTAAAAATGCCTTTTAAATGGTCATACTACACATTTAGATTTATAACAGTATTTTTGGTGTGATTTTGTGGTGTCCAGAGACACATTTAATACCTCTGAGTAACCTACATAAAACAGGAAAAAAAACTTATAACCAATAGAAACATATTGTTAAATTACACATATGGACAGGATCTGCTTTTTACTTGAAGTCTGCATCACAAGCAAACCTATTTTTGGGACTTAAATTTATTTAGCTTTAGTGATTAGGTGTGTGAGGACTTGTATTGCCTCTTTTATTGCTTACTGTTGGTAAGTATTAGATGAAGGCAAAAAAAATCATAAAGTTTAAAATTAAGTAGAATGCATTACTTTACATGAGAGTGTAATGATCATGTGGATACTCACTGCAAATTTTTATTTTTATTTTCCAGTGTTTCCAGTTATTTGATCATATATATAATTTATGATCCTGACAGCAAATTGATATGAAGTGGTTAAATACATCTGTGAGAAAAATCGTAAAAATTATTATCTATGAGAAAAATCACCCCAGTACAACTTCTCAATCTTTCTTCTCTCACCTCAAATGAAAACAGACACACTGATGCATTCACTATTTTACATGTGCATACAAACACACATGCACACACACTGTTCCACCATTACAATCACAAGAAATGAAATCACATAGATTTAGTTAAATTAAATGCAGAATGTCAAATAAACACAAATTATTTGAAAAAGTTCCCATAAACACCTAGAAGATTTTTATTTTAAAGTTTCTACCTGACTATGAATATAATGAATAATAATCTATTGTACTGTGTAGGCATTTGTCTGTACCTTATATAGAATATTTAAACACACTTTTGTCATGTGTCTACTCTGCAGCTTTGGCCCTTCAGCAGTCATTACTAATAACTAACAGTTACTTAATATTTAGTATATTCCAGGTGAAAAGCTAAGTAATTTAAATTCAGTTCTTATTTACTTTTGTTAGTATCCCTATATTGAATCTTTATTTGAAGCTAAGAAAACTGATGTCCATGAAAAAAATAATTTTTAATAATAAACTTATAGTGAAGCTGAGATTAAAATATCCCTGACTATTGAAATGTAGTTATGTACTTATTTGAAAATAGGAATAGAATATAAACATGCATTGAAAATTAAGACGTACGTAGAAATTAAAGGTTTGCATATTAATAAAATTCTGTATTCAGTATATATCTAAACTTTCTAAATTTATTCCTGCCACCAGAATATATATATATATATGTGTGTGTGTGTGTGTGTGTGTGTGTGTGTGTGTGTGTGTGTATAAAACACACATATCTGTAAGTATGTTTATACTATTTTTAAATAAATTGAGATTTTTATTTTCCAGATATTACATTATAAAATAAAGCTTGAGAGGTCAAGAACACATTCTTTTCAGATTTCCTAAATGACATTTAAAAATTCCATGTAAATGGTTAACTATTCTAAAGTATGATTTAAACAGGTATCCCAGGACAATCCGCTGCAATCATCTCATGTTTTTATTATATTTATTATATTTTATAATATTTATTATCATGTTTTATTATATATTTCTTATGTTTATATACACAAGGTGCTCAATACTGGATTAACTGAATTTTTTATTTTTATTTATTTTATTTTTTAAATTGAGTTTATTGGTACATTTTAGGTATACAGTACAATTGCATTCATCATTGGGATCTTGTACCTTTACATGACAGGTCTTGGTTCTCATTTTCCCACAATACCCCTGCCTTCCCTTCACCCCCTCAACCCTCCCCTATTTACAAAGACTTTGTTTCCACTTTTTTCCTTTTCTCATATTTTTTTTCTTTTCGCTTATTTCCTAACTGAATATGTTAGAATCAAGAAATATACTGTTTCTTTTTTGTTTGTTTGCTTGGTACCAGGAACTATAGGACCTTGCCATTACAAGGCAGGAAGCAGCACCATTGAGCTAAATCCCCAGCACAGAAGAAATATACTGTTTCTTTATTGATTTTTCTTTCACTTTGCTGACTTTGAAACATATTTTTATAGATATTTAAAAATAAAACTGTTAACTATAATATTTACCTCATTAGCTTTGGTGATTCATTATTATTTTAACAAAATAAACTGAAAATAACTGGTCATATACATTTAAATTTTGTTTAACTTTTTTCTTTTATTATAAAATTTGATAATAGAAAATTATTTCAATAAATCATGTGGATAATATTATGCTATATATATTCCTAATATAGTTCTCTGTAAGAATTTATAAGATTTCAAGTTAAGTGTACTTTAGAATTAAATTTTGGTAAAAAAGTCACAGCTAAGACTACTGACCCCAAGACCATATTAGAAGGGTGGCTGCATGTCCATCCACATATTCATAATTTTACTGTGAAACTGGTGAAGTGGACATACTTATAAATATTAAAAGATACATGAAAATCCTCAGAGAACAGCACTTGCATGTTACATATTGCAACAAGTAAGGAAAATTGGAAAAGTGGCTTTTGGAAACTTTGGTTTTAATTTTTCAAATTGTTGTTCTGTTCTCCTTAGTTTTCACTGTAGTAAGAAGATGATTAATGAATAATGAATATTAGATCAGAAGTTTGAACTGCAGCCATCAGTAAGAGTGCTAAACCCATTTACTCTCCAGAGGAAGGGAGCATAATATTTCATATTTCACATTTCCCTTTGTGCTTTTGTTCTTTACATTTTTGCAAATACAAGAACATGAAAATGCAATTTTTTCTGGTCTCTAAGAAAAAATAGTTGTGAAATTCATAAACCTTTTATTGTGTTCCTAGGCACTTAGAATTAAAAAAAAATACTAAAATAGAAATTTATAATAGAAATGAATAAGATCATATCCAAATTTATATTAATGAAGTTTTTAACTTGCTTTCTTAATGGAGATATTCATGTCACATAGTGAAGTAAAATGGGGCATACATATGTTTTATGTGTGAATGGTTCACTGAATAAATGACTGAGCAAATTAATATACCAGTGACATTGATATTAGATTTATTTTTCTTTGCATATCTACCATATTTCAATACTATTAGAAAGGCATTATATTTGAAATATAGAGTACTTGAATATTTGAAATAAAGAAATGAAGCATAAGTCCTATTTCAATGAGTATATAGTTTAAGAGGGAAGCTATATGTGCATGTGTGTAATTATAGGATAAAGTTGAAGTAGGTCTCTCAGAGAGATTAATAAGTCAATGTAGATGTTCTGAAGAAAAAGTAATCATTTCCAGATGAGAGAAACCATGGAGACAGTATAAAGTCCTGCACTACGAGTGGGATTTTGACAATCAAGGACTCAAAGAACTAAGTGGGGCTATGAATATATAATGGTAACAACAGAGAAATGGCATTGTCAGAGATATGTAGTAAAACCTGAGGACAATATCCTTTTAGGGTGTGAGACTGCGGATGCTGTATTTAAAATAGTAAACTGAGGCAAAATTTTGGAGGGCTTTAATACCTGAAGAAAAAAAACATTTATTTAATTGTCTGTTCATCAATGATCTACTAGTTTCTTAGTATGAAACTTTCTTTACTTCACACCTTTTTAAAATAAAAGACCTGAAGAAAATAATTTGAAATGTGAAAAAATTAATTTGCAATGATTACTTTTGTTGACATGTATCATAATATATGGACTTCCTGCAGTTCTTACACTTAAGCTGTTCTTCCTTAATAAATCTAAGTAGCATGGCATTTCAAAAACCATTGGTCAAAGTACACACATTTTAAATGATTTTACCTGTTAATTCTGATCTAGTAGGTACTGAGCTATGTTTAAAAACTCCTGTTTGCATTAAGCTATGGAATTCTTCATTGGACAGAAAACCAATAATACCTGAAGAAAAAGAAACACATTTATTTCAAATTTTTGACTTCTTTATTCTTTATCTGAAATATGCATTTTAAATGATTCTTGGCAAACATTGGTTCACAAATAGAATATATTTTCAAATTAAATAGAAATATATTTCCACAGAGAAAGAAATATGTGGAAAGGGAATTCTTTAATCAATAGCTTCTAGAGTGCTTACTGTAGTGTTTTCATCAATTAAATTATTCAGTGCTTATAATGGTTTTATGATGTAGACTTTGTGTTTCTTTAAGAAATGAGGACTCCGAGTTTCAGGAACTTGTGTAAATAACAGAGCATCTAAGCACAAGACATGTTATCCAACTCAGAAAAGCTTCTCTTGGACCCCATATCAGCAAGCAAAACAGCGTAGAGTTTCTTGTAGTGCTGCATGTGTCCCTCCTCCCAGCCATTCTTACTGGACTAATCACTGTATTGTTGTTCACAAATGAAAGCACATGAAGGTTATTAAAATATGCATTCTCCAGTGTCTAAGAACAACATTACTGAATTCCAAAGGCGAGCTCTCACAGCTTGTCACTTTTCTCTCTGTGCTCTGGTTGGTTTTACTGATTATATTAGAACCTAATGAACCAATTATATTTTAATGTTTATGATATTTATTCCTATAAAGAAATAGCAACTGAACTCTCGGAGTTGCAAATGTTCAGGTACTGAGCAGTGTAGTCAGAATGAAAGGAAGAAGTAGTGACTTCACGCTTATCAACTTGTTTGCATGGCTTGAAATGGAAAGAAAATGCATGTCTTACTAATCAATTTGGGAAAGTGGATCAGTGACATAATACAAATCAACTAATAGTGTCTATGTTTATTTTACATGCTTCTTGTGCCTCTATCTGATATCCTCTGATAGAATCATATTTGACTAAAAATAATTGTTTTCTGCACCGTTTGTGTTGATTAGAATTGCAATTAAACATTTCCGAGATCCATTAATTAACTGGTTTCTTTCAAGCTCTATCACAAATTAAGCAGCACATGAAATTAGTTAGAAATCGACAGCCTTGTTGTGACATACTAATCAATGTTTATGTTTCATCAGTGATTCTAAAGCAAAGTGCATAGTTTTCCTTTTTGTATTTCATCTTTAGCAAATTAGAGTCAATAAAGCAGTGTCCACACCACATTTAGAAGTATATGGTGCTTTATGTTACTCCTTCTGTTTCTTCTGCTCTTGTGAAGGACAAGAAAACTGAAGCACAAATAAAGAAGAGTTCAAAAATAGAACCATTGAAATTGTGCAGATGATGATCAGGGCAGTAGAGATTTGCCGCTGGTATAGAGTTCTCCTCCGCTGGTTTCTCAGAGGTCTCCTTGCTGCGTACCAGACTAGCAGAGAACTGTTAGGACCTTCTCTTGGATGGCCCTTATTTTCAAGCAAATTTGTACAGTAATTATTCATAATGACTCACCGTCTTCCCAACTCTCCCTTGATAGCCTTTGCAGTCTTGTTAAGGGAGAAAAATAATATGCCCCCAAACCTGATCTTTATTTGAAAAGGAGGATAAAAAAAATATTTCCTAATCCAGTGAATGAAATTAAAGATGAATATCTAATAGAACATCTGTAAGAAATGAGTTTAGGTCTCAGTTTTCAGTATTTATTATGGATATAATATTTCCATTAATCTCAGTAACCCTTCTGAGTGTTCAAAAATGTATCGTGTGTTCAGGGAATTTATTTTTAAATTCAGAAGTGGAAATATTATTCAGAAAATTGTTCATCAATATTTTTCTTATATATATCATGCTTTTTAACACATTGATATAACTTCCCCATAGCATTTAAATAAATCTACCATGATTGCTTGAGTTATGAGGAGATTCCTTTTTCCTATGAGAAGCTGCTTCTAGTGAGCATTCAAAGATTGCAAAATTTGTGATAGGTATTCTCAGGAACTAGCAAGGAAAAACTAGCATCTTAGAAGGAAGAACAGGCCTGGTGCACAGTCATTTTCCTGGGTGAACCCTATTAATTTGTGAAATAGAATTTAAGCAATGCTCCATGAATAAGAATACATAAAGAATGAGCTTTAATTCTTTCAAAATGTATGTTTTTATCAGAGAAAAGGGATAAGAAGACAGTCTAAATCAGAGATAAGAAAGAAAGATGTCTTATTTACTTTTCTCCTTGCTAAGCCAAAATACCCAAGACTCAAAGTTAAAGGAGGAGAGGTTGATTTTAGCTCACAGTTTGTGGAGGTTTTGCTTTATAGCCAACGGGCTCCAAGGCAGTGTGGCAAGGCAGAGAGGAATCACATAGGAGAAACAGTTAATGGCAAAGCAGAGCAGGTAAAAGGCAGCAAAGGAATGCAGCACCAAGCAATGGCAGCAGCCCTTTTTCTTTTTCTCATAACCCATCCAGGTTACCCACCTTTAGGCTGGGTAGCACTCACTCCCAGGGTGGCGCACCCTTCCTCTCAGCATCACACATATAATCGCAGCATCACACACCTTAGATTCAGCAATTCCAATAAGCTACACCTATGACTGCAGGAGGCTTTGGGGTCACCCAAATATAAGCCACAACAGAAATCTCATATGGATATCCCTCTATTTAGAAATAAGTTAATTTCAGGTCATTTTTTTTTTCAAAATGACTAAGAAGGGTTAAAGTTTTTCAATGTCAAATGTACTTCTGCTATACAGCACATTCAGGCTGTGCTTTAAATGTTTAAAAGCAAATTTTCACTTTTCTGTAATATCAACTGAGTCATAATGGGTATGCTTTTCTCAAAGTGTACAAGTTTCACACACTTTTAAATACGTTGAGACAGCATGATACTGGCAAAGAAACAAACCTGAAGACCAGCGAAACTGTTTAGAAGATGCAGAAACAACTCCAGACACACTCAGCCCCTCATCTTCAACAAATGAGCCAAACACTCTCACTGGAGGAATGATAGCCTCTTTAATAAATGGTGCTGGAGAAACTGGGTTTCAGCTTGCCAAAGATTAAAACCAGACCTATATCTCTATCCATGCACTAAATTAAAATCAAAATGGATTAAAGATCTAAATATTAAAACAGAAACACTAAATTGGCTGGAACAGAAATTAGGTAGAATTCTCAAAGACATTGGTGCAGGAAAAGATACTATGTACAAAATCTCAGTTGCCCATAAGCTAGCACAATCAACAAGTGGGATGTCTTTTCCTTAAAAAGCCTTGCACGGCAAGAGAGATGATCAACACTGGGATGAGACAACCCACAATGTGGGAAGAAATTTTTACCAGCTGCTCCTCAGACAAAGGTCTACTATCTAGACAATATAAAGGACTTAAAAAAATCAGACCTCCCAAATTTACAGATCCAATCCAAAATGGACATCTGTAATGAACAGACATTTCTGACAGAGAAGTAGAAATCTCAAACAAACATATGAAAAAATGTTCAACAGCACTGGTCATTCGAGAGATGCAAATGAAAACAACACGGAGATTCCAGCTCACCCCAGAAAGAATGGCTGCTATTACGAAATCAACTAATAACAAGTGCTGGTGGGGTTGTGGGGAAACAGGTACCCTGCTCCACTGCTGGTGGGAGTGTAGAATGGTGAATCCGCTGTGGAAATCAGTATGGAGATACCTCAAAGAACTAGGATTGTAAATCCCATTTGACACAGCTATTTCCTTCTGGGTATCCTCCCAAAAGAATTAAAAGAATCATACCACAGTGATATATGTGCAACCATGTTCATAGCAGCACAATTCAAGATAGCTAAAACTTGGAAGCAGCCCAACTGCCCATCAATGGGAGACTGGATAAAGAAAATGTGTGTGTGTGTGTGTGTGTGTGTGTGTGTGTGTTTAATAAAATAGAGTACTATTCTGCCATAAAGAATGAGAAACTAGAAACATTTATAGCTAAATGGATGTATATTGAGGTGATACTCTTAAGTGAAATAAATAGGACACATATAAATACAGGAATTATTTAATGTGAGAAACTGAAAGTGTAAATAAGGACTAAAAGGTATAATAAGGAGTGTGAAATAGGGTGCAAAGGTGCAAAGGGGAAGGGGAAGTGGGAGGGTAGTGGAATTGATGTAAAAAAAGAAAAAATGGAAAAAATAATTGTAGATGGGGTGGTGGAGAGTTTGAAGGGAGGACAGGGGAATGGGGAAAAAATAAGAACCAAGATGGATTATGTAAAGGTGTGACTTTCCAATGATGAATATCATTATAATGTATACCTTACATGTATCAATAAAATTAATTTTAAATAAATAAATATGTTGAGGCAGTCACCTCTTCTGTTGATCTGCCTCAAGTGTCATGATGCAGGTTCGAACAGTTGCACTGTCTGATAAACCCACTTTCATAATATGTACTGGTACTTTTGAAAAGCTGTTGAAACTATGGAAATATCTACTGTTACCAATCCAAGTTATTTTACTGCATTTTGATCATCCATGGGCTCTAAATAAAAGAAATCCTTGGGCTCTAAATAAAAGAAATCCTATCCTGTTTCCTGCATTAATATTGATTTAGTGAGTGTAAGACTTTAAGCTGAACTTCTAGACACATCCTGAAAAAGTTTTCATTCACATATTTCTCTTCCATATTTTCTGATGGCCCATTACTCTCACTCTGGAAACTTCATAGGATCTGGGATTTGCCCTTCACCTCCAGAATTTTCTTACTTCCTCGTTTCCAAATATTTCAACACTTATGAATATACAATATTTTCCATTTTGATCACTATTAATTTTTAATCTCTTTTTAACAGGATAATAACACAGTTCTCTTTTCAGCACTTTCATTGTTGCTGTTCCATCTGCAGTCACATATATGAAATTTGAAATGTTCCTGGAATATCTCCTAAGAAGTGTCCAGCAAACATCTGCAAAATTCCACCTCGATGAATTTTACTTAAATGATGGCTTACAATTGCTACCACTAAACTTAGCTTTTTTAACATCAAATCGCAATTAAGAGAAGAAAATTACCTTTAAGAGAAAGCAATGATTTGATTGCCTACTAGCCAAATTCATAAGAATTCCCCCTATAGTACCATATATTAGTACATTTCAGTTAAAAATGTTCTTGGTTATTGGAAATGTTTAAGTTGTGGTTGCCAAGTTTTCTTTTAAAATACATCCTCTTTACTAGTAGTATACTTACATAACCTACAGTCATCTAGTCTTTTAGAGATGTGCTGGAACCAGGCAAAGTCATTTTATTTTTCGTATGTAAGTATATGGCTCATAATAGATTGTATTTAGATATTGTTAATTCAGTAAAATGAATAAATACTTTTTCCTTCTATTCTTGTTTATTTGGGAAGAAATCAGTATTATTCCAAGGCAGTTTTATTGATCTAAAGTGTTGGTAGAAAATTTGAAATTTTAACATGAATCAATTTTCACATATTTTGGAAAGAAATACATGTAATAGTCTACAAAAATTCATTGAAAAATCTCACTGCTTAGAGGAATATTCAGTAATTTGTATGGATTTTAGTCAGTTAATTTTGAACTTAATATCTACAAATAAAAGAATATTATCTTTCTTGAATACATTAATAAGAATTTTTAAGTAAGTATAGTTTTTCAATTATGCTGGTATGTTAAAATGAGAAAGAAAAACAGCCTACATTATTAGTACCAAAATTGATTATTCATGGCACACAATGTTACAAAACTGTGCATTTAACTTATGTCTGTCTGTTTGGCAGCAAAGGAATTTTAAAAGAAAAATTTCTTATATTCTTTATGATTTTTTAAACTTATGCTAATTTGTTATCATAAACATTTTCCTTTTAAATGTGTCTGAGTTACTAGGATTGTTTATAGAAGCAAAGCCTGGACACATAGGGTCCTAAAACTTTTAACACAGTGAAAATGGAAAACGTAGTGAATAGAAATAGTGCTGAACAGGTCAGAAAAACTTTCTTTTTTGAGGCATTATTTTCTCTTTTTAAACAATATTTAACTAATTGTACCAGAAGTATATAGCTGCTGAGTGGAATACATGCTAATTCAATGCACAAACTGTTTTGAGCTTGAATCTTTTGTACATACCAATTTTCTTATAATTTCTATGCAAGACTAAAAACAAACATGGCTTCTTTTAGATTCTTTGCAGTCTTGAAGAAAAATTGGATTGTTTTCCGTGAGCAAACATTTACTTTCTGAATTTCAACTTATCAATTTCATTATCCAAGGAATATTTGTTTTGTTTTATATTTACTTTAGGTGAGCTATTTAATGCATTATATGTTTTTATAAAATAGGTCATAAATTGTTTAGTATTATCTGTGCCCTGCCTTTTGTCGCAGTATATGTGTGCATGATTTTGATGCAGAACACTACAGAGTAGGTATTTTTACATACTTAACCATTTAAGACAAAATTTTTATGAAGTATATTCTCATTTAGTTTGTGATGAGCTTACCAGTCTATTTGATATTTATTATAAAAGATAAATATCTCATGTGAAAAAAATCTTATGTATTAACTTCTGTTTCTTTAAAGAATTACACAGAAAGTGTTTACAAGTCTTAACTCCTGCCACATTAAATGGCCATCACTGAAATGGGTAAAAATAACTAAGGAAGAAAATATATAGACTCCAGCATAGCGTTTTGAACAGAAGCTGCAAGTACATGAAACTTCCGTGGAATTCATTTTTGACTCTGGTTCATTCATTCTCTTAATTATTCCAAAATGTTTCAGTGAATAAATTTGCGTACTTACTGAAATCACTCTTTTTCCCATAAAATAATTTTGAAGAAATGAAACAAATTTCAACTAACAAAATGTATTATCTATGAAGTTAAGGGCAAAAGCGGTGATAATTAAACTCAGTCTTCCTGGCCGTAGGCAGTCACCTCAGTTGCAGGTGTCTAATTCCTCCCACAGACATCCACAGATTCTTTTTGCCACGATCTTTCTTTCTCCCATTTGACAACACACAAAATTATAAGTAAGCATCCGACCTGGCTTATTTACATGTATATACCCAATACCAGGCCTACTTGAGTTATTCCAGGAATGTCTCTGCTCTTATATAAGGAAAAAAACTTTTAAAGATCTAATATTTAATATTAAGAACTCCTGATTTTAGTTAAAAATTGCTATAACATTAATACTTCAGATAATTTTAACATACTCAGGGGGATATTTGGTTGTTATGTTGGCTTTTAATTTCTATGTGTGGAATTTACATGTTATACAAGTATTATCCAATCGGTGGAGTATTATATTTAGATACTATAACAGTTTCTTTAGTTAACTTGTTACATAACTTTGAAACCATTCATCTAGAACTTACTGTCATAAATGGCTGAGAAAAAAGAATTATTTATTTTGGACTATATTTGGGAGTGTAAATGTGGTTATAATATACTAAAATGGCATTTTAAAAAATTTTGTAGAGACGCATCCAGACCCAGAGATCTGGGGGGCTTAGTACACTTCCTCCTGATGAGCACAAAACCACCAAAAGTTACAAATTTAAAAAAAATAGAATTTTGTACAAAATTATTTATAGAAAATTTGACGATTTAAAGGTATGTTGAAAATATTGGGGGAAGCAATATGGTTTTCCCTTTTTCTTCTTCAGTATTTCTTTTTTCTTTGCTAAAAATAAAAGGTTAGTGTTGCTTTTGGGCCAGTCCATGTTAGTGGTGCAGCGTGCATCACAGAAAGCACTTGCTTTTACAAAGCGGTTGAAGCCACCTGTTCTGTTAGCTGGGCTCTAGCATGTAACAGTGGGTACTTCTGAAGAGCCCTGGAGGGTCCTTTGTACATCTTTGAAGTGTCATTACAAGGGACGCAGCAAAGAATGAGGTTTCTCATTCGTGCTCCAGGCATTAGTCAGAATGGGAAAGAGGCTCCCTCTCATGCATGAATACCCTTTTGAGTTTGTGTAAAATTGTACTCAAGGACAAAACGCTACTCGAGTATCAGTGTTATGATAGAGGACACAGAGATGAAGTGATTGGTGAATTATTTGCCACAATTATTTTGGGTTTCTTTAGTAATGCATATTTTGTTCTCAAATTATAATGCAAATAAATTAATCACTGGAGAGATTAAATAAGGAAATTGATATGTAAGGGACTTCTGATCCATTTCTGGCAAATGGAATCACTTGCTAGAATATCACTTTGATTTTTCTGTCTGTTGTACTGGTGTTTAAATCCTCTCTAAATCATAATTTCATGTGATTGGAAGGAGAAAAGATATTATGATATTCCATATGATATTTTATTTGTTACCATTCTGCTTAGAATGTGCAAGAGAAACAGGTTACTACTACGTTGTACATTGCTCTATATTTCTGTCTCTCCATGTTACAGTCATGAGTGGTTTAGTACGTGGAATGTTCTGTGTACCTAGGCCTATTGGACATTCAAATGTGGAGTAATCCAAGTTCTCTGTGTTGCACATTCAATTATAACATTTGCAATGGTGAAACAATCATAAAACAAAAGTATACATTTAATGACAGTGCACTTATCAATAGATTGACTCACCTAAACATTTCTTCTCAGCTCAAATCTACCTCTTTCTGAAAGGACTCGGGGTTTGGATGGGTAAATTCTGGTTCCCATTCCACCTGCTTCACACATGCCCCGGAATAGGACATCGAGTG
The DNA here is from genome assembly GCF_012274545.1 of Fukomys damarensis. Classification (NCBI taxonomy): domain Eukaryota; kingdom Metazoa; phylum Chordata; class Mammalia; order Rodentia; family Bathyergidae; genus Fukomys; species Fukomys damarensis. The sequence continues at coordinate 50,431,462 of NW_022900947.1, read as the reverse complement.
GGTGTATAATATTTGCTTGTGGGTTTTTTTTTTGTAATTTTACTACAAGTGTGATAAAAATTAAGTATCATTATTTAATATGAGAATAATATAAATATAAATTTGATATCATGGGAAATGTGTTCACCTTGTTTATTGATGCTTTTAAGACAGGGACAGATAAATAGGTGACAGAGAAACTGAGAGAACTGTGTTAGTTTGTCAGAGCTGGCATAGCAAGTTAACCACACACACACACACACACACACACACACACACCCCACACACACAAAAACGAAACAAAACAAAACAGGAATTTATCGTCTCACAGCAAAAAATTTCAAAATGTAAGTATTCACAGGATCATGTTCTCTCCAGGGTTGTTTATTAGCTTCCAGGACTTGCTTATGGAAATCTTCGCAGTCATTTCCCCTGTGTGAGAATCTTTGTGATAGAATTTCTCATTTCTTTTAAGGACAGTCATCATTGGGATTAGAGGTTACTCTTGTCCAGCTAATGCCGTTTCTATGAGTTAATGAGGTCATCGCTGCAAAGAAATAGCATTTTCAGTTATCTCTGTTGTCATGGAATAGGTTTTGGATGCGTAGTGTTGATTGGAAATATATAAGTGATAAGGATTTCATTGAATCTACATATTGATTTAGATGTTGACTATTTTATTTGTTAATTAATTTTATTGGTACGTGTTCATATACAATATGATGATATTCATCATTGGGAATTTGTACCTGTAAACAATATATCTTGGTTCTTATTTTTCCCCATTCCCCTGCCCTCCCTTCAACCCCTCCACCCTCCCTATTTACAAAGACTTTGTTTCCATTTTTTTCCTTTTCTCTTATTTGTTCCTTTTCCTTCTTTCCTTTCCGCATCCTTCCCACTTGCCCTTCTCTTTGGATCTTTTCTTCCTATTTCCCATTACCTATTTTACATTTTGACCCTAATTTATATTTTCAGTTTCTCACACCAGAGAAACTATTCAGTATTTACACATGTGTTCTATTTATTTTACTTAAGAGTATGGCTTTGGGCTAGGGATTTAACTCAGTGGTTCTGCCACCTGCTTAATAAGCGCAAGGTCTTGAGTTTGATCTCTGGTACCAATAAATAAACAAACAAACAAATAAAACATTAAAAAGTATGGCCTTAATGTGCATCCATGTAACTATAAATATGTCTAGTTTCTCATTCTTTATGGATGAGTAGTACTTCATTTTATTAAAAAAACACACATTTTCTTTATGCAGTCTCCAGTTGATGGATGATTGGGCTGCTTCCAAGTTTTAGCTATTACAAACTGTGCCTCTATGGACATGGGTGCACATATATCACTGTGGTCTGATTCTTTTAATTGTTTTGGGAAGATACCCAGCTGGGGGATAGCTGGGTCAAACGGTACCTCTAATCCATATTGATTTCCGCAGTGGTTGCAACAGTCTGCACTCCCACCAACAGTGCAGAAGGGTTCCTTCTTCCCCACAGCCTTGCCAGCATTTGTTCTTGGTTGATTTCTTTCTCTTTTTTTGTACCAGGGATGGAACTTGGGTTCTTCCTCTTGCGGGGCAGGTGGTGGAGCCACTGAGCTAAATCCCCGGTCCAGGTTGATTTCTTAATAGCAGACTTTCTTTCTAGAGTGAGATGGAGTCTCACTGTTGTTTTCATTTGCATCTCTCAAGTGACCAGTGATGATGAACATTTTTTCATACGTTTATTTGCAATTTCTACTTCTTTATCTGAGAAATGTCTGTTCATTTCAGATGTCCATTTTTGGACTGGGTCTTTAAATTTGGGAGGTCTGATTTTTTACAGCCTTTTATTTATTCTAGCAGACCCTTGTCTGAAGAACAGCTAGTAAAAATTTTTCCCACATTGTGGGTTGTCTGCATATTGACATTTTAATGATGGCGATTGTTCCAATGGAATATTGGAATATCTTCCATTGTGTGTGTGTGTGTGTGTGTGTGTGTGTGTGTGTTTGTGTCCTGTCAGTTTCTTTCACCAATCATTAGCAGCTTTTATTGTAGAAATCTTTTACCTCGATTTAAATTGATTCCTCAGTATTTTATTTGCAGCTGTTGTAAAGGGAATTGTCTTTATCTCCAGAGTTGTCTTCTAGCTTCTGGTGGCTGCTAACATATAGCAATGCTACTGATTTTTATACTGATTTCGTATCCTGCAACTTTGCTAAACTCATTTATTAGTTCTAACAGTATTTTGTGGAAGTCCATGGTGTTCTACATGTGCTGTTTGTCATCTGCAAGTGGTAACCATTGAGCAAGGGGACTTGCTCTTGCCCCTTTAATTTTCTAGGAGTTCCATTACTGTGTTGAAGAGAAGTGCTGAAAGTAAGCATCCTTCCCTTCTTCCAGATCAGAGTAAGAAAAGGTTGCATCTTTTCCTCATTAAATACAATGATGGTTGTTTTATTATATGTGGCTTTTATTATCTTGAGGTATGTTCCTTCAATATCTAATCTATTCAGCACTCTTTATCCTCAGAGGCCATTGAATTTCACCAAATGACTTTTCTGCATCTATTGAAATGATCACATTTTACTCCCTTTCATTCCTTTTTATGTTGCATTTGACATTTACTGACGTGTATTTTGAAAGATCCTTGGAGCCTTGGATGAGCCATGGTGCATAATCTTTTTAGTGTGCTATTGAATTCAGTCTGCTAGTATTTTGTTGAGTATATTGTCCAATAGTTTTTTTTAATTGAGTCTTTGTGTAGTTTTGATATCAGGATAATACTGGCTTCATGGAATATGTTTGAAAAAAATTATCTTCTATTCAATTTTTTTGAATAATTAAAAAATTAAAGTTCTACTTTAAATGCTTACTAGAACTCTGCAATATTTTTCTGCTCATCTTTTGTATTTCTCCATTATTTAATTGATTTGTTCCTGTCTTTTAGGTATCAAATTTTTGAGGTATAGTTGTTTGTAATAATTTATCATAATCTTTGTATTTCTGTGGTGTTGGTTTAATGCCTCCCTTTTTTTCTCCATTCTTATTTGCATCTTTTCCCTTTTTTGTGGCATACTTTAGGATTCATTGATTTACACAAAAAATAATCAGTAAGATTCGAAGGTTTTCAAGTTGGTGTTAATTCTGACTTGAATAAAAGCCAGTGAAATTCTGTTATCCTGAGATGTCTGCTTCAGACCTTTCCAGAGCCACAGCTAGGAATAAAGGATCCATAACTGCATGTGACATCATGCATTATGGTCACCCCAGTGCGTGGAATGTGGTCAAACTAACTTGCTAAGTGTTTGGAGTATTTTAGGGAATGTCACCTTTTGTGTTGTTCGGTGTCTCCTCCCAAAAGCAGGCTTTGTATCTTCTCCTCTGGAAGGCATTATTTCCTGTGTAGGCAAACCAAGCTTTTGAAATTGCAGGTTGAATTATATCACTCTTTAATTCTAACTTTACTGTTCACAGCTGGCCTTAGAATAATTTCAAACTCATTATGATTTATTGGCTGTATATTATTGGGCCCCATTAGTATGGTTAGCCTCTTGTGTCATTCTACAACTTCAAGATTTTTATCGCAGCCATAATGAGAGGTCTTTAAGTACCTAAAATATTGTACACAAGCCTCATATGTGACACACATACCTTTTTTTTTTTTGTCTATACTATGTGTCAAGTTACTAATTTCTGGACTTCTTTCCTATCTTAATACATAACTCATTTCCTTTGTTAATCCTTGATTTATTCTCCAAGTCCAGAAGAGATGACTTCCTCAGGTGTTCCCCAAATACACTGTCCTGCACTGTAGCTCCTTTGTATCGTGCTGTTATGTTAGCCTCTTTTACTTCCTACATGCATCCCTGGAATCTAAGTTCTGTGGGATCCCTGATTGTTTCTTTCATGTTTATGTGGTGGTACCCTCGTATTGATCGGTATTCCTTGTAAAATGTACCAGGGAAAACACATTTAATAACCAACTAAATGAATGTTTGAATGAGTAAACAAGTACATTTTTTAACAATGACCTTTTATCCTAAAGAGATATTTTATATTTCCAGTAGTAAATATATTATGTACATTTTCTCAATGCAACAATAAAACTACCAATAGCAATACATTTTAAAAGTAGTCAACAATCGATAAAATTGAATTAAGAATCATTAAAAGCCTTGCAAACACTGTTGCAATGGTTGTTATTTTATTGAATAAAATTGTGAATTTGTAGGCAGAGGTCTTATTTGATCTTAATTTTGTTTTCCAAAAATGACTTTGACGATTATGTAGCTAATATATGGTACCAAAATGGAAAAAGTTTTACCAGTTAGGACATAATTACAAGATACAGAGAAGTTGTAGTGACCCAGAGGAAAATGGTAGCAAAGGAGGAGGTGTATTTTGAATGCTAAATTTTAGAGTGAACTTGGCATTTTTAGGAATTGTAGACTCTGAAGAATACAGTATGCGTAGTCATAGCCTTTCCATTTCTTGAACTATGAAAGAAGACTGTATTGTCTGCTTTCTGATTACTGGGACAAAGTTCTTGACACCCACCACTCGAAGGTGAAGTCTGTTTTGGCTCATGGTTTCAGGTAGTTTTATCCATAGTTGCAAGGCAGGAGCTTCTCCGTGAAAGAATATGATATGCTCAACTAAGGGCATTCTGGAAGCAGAGCAGGGGGAGAGCACAAGAAAGGAAGGGTTCAGAGAACAGACAGGGACTCCACGATGCCCAGACTTAGCCAGAAGTTTGCATCACAGACCCCCGTGAGACTCTCAAGCCAATCAGGATGACGAAGGAAAAAATGGCCGGCCTCACTCCTGAGACCATGTCCACATGTGAACTTGAAGTAGTTGATTTCAAGCACAGCTCTCTCAACCGAGGTTTGTATTTTGGTACAAACACATCCATCCTTTTGTTCATTTCAATGATGCATGCAGTGAATGCAGTCTATTAAAAAATCATTGAGTAACGCATGGACAAATAATCTGTAGGAACAAAATGCTCGAATTTTAGAAAACAAGCTTCTTGCAAGCTTGCAGGTTAGAGCTGGTGTACACACATCCTTTGATGTGCTGAAGTCAATGCTGCTTATGATAAAATGATGAACCTCTGTTTCTCATATATTAAGATCACTTTTATGGCGATTCTCTACAGAATAGCTAATGTTTTGGGCTGCAAAGCCGCACTTTCAGATGTAGCTAGTTCTTTGGATGATAAATTTCCTTTAGAATCAAAACAGTTCAGTTAGTATATTTACTACCCAACTGTATGATCAATTAAATTGTCTTACAGCAACATCTGAAGCCTTCTTGATATGCATTATTTGCCAAAAACTGACTTCTTCACTATGTAATTATCAGTATTTTCCCACATTCATAACTAAATCAATGAAATATTTTATACTTTAGAATGTTAGTTTTTAATCTACTCAATTATAAAGATATATTGCATTCAAATGAAAAATCCAAGCTGTCTTGTTTTCATGTAAATTTAAAATGCAGACATAACACAATTTTATTCATAAATCAAAATACTACAAAGTTTTTAAAATAATACTGATTTAAAATTAGCACAGTCATTAACATGTTGATATTTTATAAAAGCACATCCCAAGGCCGGGTATTTAGGTGAGTAGTTCTGCTGCCTGCTTTGTAAGCACAAAGTCCTGAGTTCTATTCACAGTACCCCTCCAAAAATATATATACACATTGAAGATATGGACAAGGAAAATATTTGCAAAGTAGAAATTCAAAAGAAGTATTTTATTAATCAGAATATGTTTGATTCTATTACTTCATTGTTTCAATACAACAAAATGAGATATATAAATCCATAATTCAAACAAAAACTGATAAAAGGGTATTTATGCATATCTATGAGCATAATAACATAAAGACTCACACTTTAAAAAATGAAAATGTTTTTAAAAACAACCCAAAGTACAGTAAATACTGGTGAGGTGGCAATATAATACCACCAAAATAGAGGGTAAATATTAGCTACAATTGCAAAAAAATAAATTGAATAAAATGTGTTCATGATCTGGGATGGTAGGTAAATTAATCTACAGGATGTGTCCTATTTAGCTTAGTTTGTGAGAACTAAGTAGGCATATTTAGTATTTCTAGAATTTTGATTGAAACAAGAAGATAAAAGTGCAACCATTACAGAGATCCATTGATTCAGAATGCTGACAGTGCAGAATTGAGCCAATGATGTCACCGACATGAACTCAATTTCTTTTGGGCAAAAACAGGCAGTGTGTACGTAGAAGAGATGATCTACATAAATCCTTCAATTGGCGCGCTATGCCAAGTAAACCTTCAATTAGTAGAGTTTTGATTTCCTCTTTTCTAGTGAGATTTATGGCAATTTAAGGAGATTTTGCAAATTAATGTGTCTAGTTCTACATGAATATTATATGGTATAGTAGTATTAGATAATAGGTCCTGGCATCCTTAACCCCTTTAAGGATTTAGAGATAGGTGCTGCCCTTATTTCACAGATTATTTGGTTGGAATTAGCAGAGCTGGAATATCTGGAATAGCTCTGTTCCTGTGGCAATCACTTTCCATGAGAACTGACACTGTTTCATGGTTGCATCTTTGAAAACCTTATTTAAGTGCACAGGTAACCGTACCAGCCTTGCTTTCAAGTAATGTCCAATGACCTCTCTCTAGGAGATCTTTACTATTGCAGTACAAATGACAGCTACAGAAAGCCTGTAGCCATACATGGAGAGCCCATCCTAAACACTCATTCAAAGCCTGGAAATGAACTTTTTAGAGGAAGTAGGATATCAAACTTTAGTTTTTCAACTGTGAATTCACCTTACCATGCTAGGACTTAAGCTTCCTATCAGAGTCTATCAATAGAGAGCAGGAGATATGCGGAGAGGGGGAATCATTCTTATGCCCTTGTTGTTATAGCAGCAGGTAGCTCCAGCCTTCCTATTTTCAGGAGTTCACAGAACCAATCTCAGCGCACTCTTCTGAGACCTCCCCAGGCTTCTGAGGTACCAGCTTCAGAAGGTTTTCTTGATTTTAATATCTCTCATTTTTTCTCTTATACACTTAGAAATGATAATTGCCTCATGCCTCATGCAATTATTGACCCTGAGTTATCTCCATATGTCTTTTTAATGTGATTCAATATTACAACTCAAACACAGAAAACTCCTTCTATTAAATACTCTTTGTTACAATACCTGTTATGGTTACTACTTCTCTAGACCCTGCCTGATGCAGTTACAGACATTATACAGGTAAAATCCAATTACATATTAGAAAAGAGTGGACATCTTTATGTAGTTCCATTAGGAAAGGTTTGTATGTGAATATACTTTTTAAACTAATGAAAAGCAGACATATCTATAAGTACAATGTTTCAGTCTGGACGAGCTGTAAATAACTAGGGCACACCCCAGGACACTATGGCCAGAACTTCTTGACCACGGTACTTGAATTTTCAGATTTGCTCTTCTAAAAAGCAAGTCTCTGAGGTGTTTGAGGTTTCTAGCATTGTTCTTTGAAAAGAACTGTTGGAGAATACAGTTTGTTCAAACAGGGACTTTAAAGGGTTTTTCTCCTGTGAAGTTCACCGTAAATGATCGTGATCTGGTGAACTTAGTAGAGATCTGAGGCTCGGCAGTTGTCATCCTGAGTGTGAGGCAGTGACTGTGAGTACCAGTGAGTCACTTACCCTCCTTCGCATTCCAGTTTCTTTTCACCTTGCAGGCATTGGCAATTCAGGATGACTTTTCTGTAACATTTTCGGCAACAAACTGACTGCAACGTTACTTGTTGCTATGTCTAATTTTAATTTTATTCTGCCTTATTGCAATAGAAATTCAATATTCTAAAAATGCAGCATTCTAGGGTATATTAAACCTATTATAGTAACCTGTGGGTTGATGAGTGCCTTCATATTTATTTTCCCATTTCCTAAAAACATACATACATGCAAGCGTGCACACACACAGAGCATTGCTTGTATAAGGATTTGTGGATTCAGTAAGCATAGAAGTTATGAGTATATCCGGTGGTTGGACAATAGCCTAGTCAGGTCAGGCTACCATAACAAAATGCCATAGACCTAATGGAATAAACAACAAGAATTTATTTTCTCACTGTTCTGAGAAGTCCAAGATTCTGTCCTGATTTAATTGGTTACCAGGTAGAGCTCTCTCTACTGGGCTTACAAATTCTACCTTCTCCCTGTGTCTACACATACACCCTTTCTCAGATGCCTAGAAAGAGAGAAAAAAAAAAAGTATCTCTTATTTCCTCTCCATATTAGGGCACTAGTTCCATTTTGTGGACTTCACCCTCATGACTTCATCTAACCTTTTTCTCCTTAAAGCTTCATCTAGAAATACCATTACATCCAGCAAACTTTTCCAAATGTGTATAGTTTTACAAATAGAGGATAGACGTGGATTTTCTCATACCCTTAATAAAATATAATATATTTAGATTATTTTTGCTTTTGCAATAGGGTGCATAGTGCTTTAATAAAACATTAGCACATGAAGCTGACCATTTTTGTCATATTTACTGGTCATTTATATTTTTTCTGCTATCAATTACTCTATAACATTAATTTTTACGTTATAGTGTTAAAGTGTGTTGACATTAATAATAATATGGCAACTTAAATCAATGTGGAAGTATCCTGGCAAGAATGATTTAGTTTAAAATTGTTACCTTTTTACATATTATAAAGTGAACTTATCTTAGAGAGTGTACTTGTGAAGATAACTTTGGAAACAGTGAGTTACGCAAAGAAAAATGACATTTAGTTGAACATTTAGCACAAGCCTAGGCAGAGATGTACACATAGAAACACCGGCCCTGCTTCCCTTGTCTATGTTTGATGTCTCCACTGTGTACAAAGCAGCCTGCTGGATTCCTGTCTGGAGGATGAGGCCTCAACACACGTGGTGAGGATGCCCAGCCCTGGTGCCTGTGACGCAGCTATCTTCCCCTCTGCTTCTTTTTCCTCCTCCCAGGTCCTCTCGGGCACACTCTCCCCTCCTAGGTCTTCTACTGGATGTGCACATGCCTGTTACCTGGGATGGGCTTTATGTATGTTTGTGTGTTTTGCATGACATAATTACCGATTATGTGTTGGACACTGTGTTAAGATGTTTACATGCATTATTGTATTTGCAGACATTATAGTATTAGTTCAAATATCAATCAATGACCCTATGAGTTAGGTCGCATTTATAGAAGCAAAGAGGTTGGCAGAGATTAAATGTTTGCTTTCCCAAAGTAGTACAGCTAATAAGCAATACACATGGAATTTGCATGGGATTATTCAATAATGTGAAAGGCATTTATGTATTTTCTATTCATGCCTAATAAAGTGTTGTAAGTAAGAGGCTGAAAGATTCTGCTCTGCTACACGTTTTTATACCTAATCCTGTTAAAGGAGAAGGAGCAGCAGAGCTGGCACTAATAGGACCTAATGTGACTGTGTCTCGAAAAGTAACATTTAACGTCATATTGAGAATGACAGAAAGAGCATGTAAGGTACACAAAATTGCTAAATTTACTTTTTACATTGTAAACCAATATAAAATTACTTTATGTTTCCTTTTCCAAAAGTAGAGAAATCCTCCTGTGCTTACTTTTCTTTGTGAAGATTTGCGAAAATATAATGTTATATAAAGTAACAGGTACATTTATTTTCTATTAACTTACTCTTCTCGTGTTATTTTTATAAAAATTCTGCAAGCAGGGTGGGATTTAGCTCAGTGGTTCTGCTGCCTGCCTCACAAGCGCAAGGTCCTGAGTTCGATCACCAGTACCAAAAAAAAAAAAAAAAACTGCAGGAAGAATTCTGAAACTCAATATTCTTCAGATTTCCGACTCCACTCTAGCCACCTCTTTTATTCCCAGTGTTGTGTCTTAGTACGACATTTTCATGTTTATTGAACAGATTTTTTTTAACAAACTAGTAAGATCCAGAGAATGCACTTAACAATCAATGCTTTCCAGTAAAATTTATATTGAGTTATTTCTAAAGTTAGAAATAATTTATTTTCAAATAATTATTTAAAGGACTATTAAGAGGCAAATATTTCTATTTTGTTTATAATATCTATATAAATAAACATTCACCATAACATTGACATTCACAAAGACCCCATCTTGTGAATTGGTGATATATTTTATGTTTTCCAGATACCTAGGATATTTATTTTACTTGAGTTAATTAAATATAACTTATCCTAATCTTTTTACTTTTAGTAAATGTAATGTTGTATATAGAATAAACTATATTACTGAATTACTAATATAAATGGAATAATTTTTGAAAGATACCAGTTCAAACTGATAAGACAAGTAAAAGTATCCTGTTATCAATCTTTGTGCATAATCATTCATATTCATTTTCTTGTTAATTTAAATATTTAATATCAGCATCTTGTAATTTCCATCAGATTTTGAAGGAATCATCAACCAGCACTCACAAGATTTAGTTATGTGGACTGCTAACAGATTTAAAGAGTGATAAGTCTGGTAAGATTTGGTATCCAGTAGGAGGGAAAATTATTTTCTCAGTTGAATGAAGGTTTTGCACATTTTCTTCTGAGAATTAGGTACAAATTGAGCACATACTCAGTAATCCTATCTGTACAATAAATGAAAGAATTATACAATGCTAAATATTTTGTAGCTTTGCAAAATATATTGTAGCTTTCACACATGCACACACACACACACACACACACATACATGGATGTTTTGAGAATTTCAAATTTTCCTGCTTTTTGTAGGATATAATTCCTATAATATAATATGGTAGTATCAGTGGTGAATTATGTGGACCCTAATTTCCTCAGCTCTGATGCTAGTTGTAGTCTCTCCTTGATTCGATATTTCTATCTATAAAATGCAGGAATAATAATACCAAATCAAATATTATTCATATTTTTATAAATTAACATTTGTAAGGATTGAGTATATTTCAGTCCAGTATATAGAAGTATATACTGTTCTTATGTTCTTATCAGCATTTTAAAATATAGTCTACCTCAATCCTTTTATTATTTCCTTCAACTGTAGTTCTTTTTTATTACTCATTTTCCATAACTATACTTTCTAATCCCTTATAGTCATAACATGTATTTAATTTTATTTTTTCATTGTTTATTCTGCTGTCATGACATTCTTCCTACCTTTATTTCTTTTTTAGACAAAACCATTAGTTAGTAACTAAGCTCACAGATGATGTTTTATGTTATACACCCCCCCGCCCGGTATCTCTGTAGAATTTGTCTTCACTGTTGGTCTGCAGAAATTTTAGCTGTTGCCCCAGTCAGTTTTCAGTAGGGAAACCCATGTGATTGAGATGAAATGCATCTGGTAATGTTACAAATAGAGTTGAGACTGTAAACACAGAAGAAGGAAATGTCAGGGGCTTTGAGTCTTGTACTATGTATGGGGCTTAAACTTCATAAATGCTGACAAATTCACCAATTAGAATCTGTTGAGATTGTTGAATAAGATTGTAAGATTCTAGTCTGCAGTAGCATGAAGAGAAAGACCAGAATAGATAAAAAACAACTTATTATAAATAAATCCTCAGACATGTGTGATCAGTTTAATTTATGATTAATTGACTACTTCAGTATGCAAAGGGTGATAGTCACGATATTCTGATTACATGTTCATTTTTCACAATGAAAATCTGGGTTATGGCGGTGATCGTAGGGCTTGAGTTGAACAGTCACTGCATTGTCATTCTTTTGGAAAAGGAGCACAATTTATTTTAAAATTTCTAGACAGTATATCTGGGCCTGTTTTTCTTTTCTTTCTTCTTTTAAAAAAAAAATCTAAGGTTTCCTGATAGATCCTATTTGTTCTGCCAGCCTCCTTCCCAGTCCAGATGTGCTGCACCTTTTTACAGAGATATCTGATTACTGTGCCATTTCCATGATAGGTGTCGTGTGTTTTTACTTATGTGTGTATTTAACTTCTTCTTGCTTGCAGTACATTTTATTCTTAGTCTTATTTGCAAAGCCTTTGATACTTTGGTGCTACCATACCTATTTAGATTTATTATGCAAACACTTGTTACTATAAGCATTTCAATTATAAAAAGATATTCTATTTAATGTCCTAAGAATTTCTTCCATTTTGGTTTTATGCTCAGCTGAGCATTTGCAAAGAGAGATGTGAAGTTTCCCGATAACCTGAAGTGAATGGAACATCCGATTGTATTGATCTGATTACTTTTGGCAGCTTTGTGACCCTTACATGAATGGATATGGATAAACCAAGAGTATTTGAATATAAACTTCCAAAGGACATGGGTCTCGCTTCACTGCTGCTTCCCCAACAATGCAATAGGGCTGGTTCCAGTGCACCCTCCTGGAAAGTTGTACGTAAAGGAGAAAGGATGCTCCTACTATCATCTTGTATGAACACATAAATAATATTTGATTCTGAAGCTGGAGGATTTTAATTCTTTCATCGGTTTGAAATCATGCACTATGATGCCTGCAAGACTTGGTAGACAAGACAAGGTAGATGAGGGAAGTCATGCTTAAATTTTAGCTATAATTCATTTTATTACATTTGATTATAGAAACTTTTAATTTATTATTTTAACATTGATGCAAGTAGGGTGCCAAATCCCTGTGACCTTTTAGCTTAGGTGAAACTGCATATTCCCAATCTTACATTGAGCATATTGAGGCATGGGAAGGGTATTTGACTGCAGTACATATTAGGCAGAATTAAATCTGCACTCCAGATACATCCTGGAATCCCATGTGTAAGCCAGTTTCATATTAGAAATCCTATCAATAACTTTGTTGTAAGAGGACTTCATAATTTTGCTTATCAGAAATATTGGCATTTACCTAGATTTTTAAATATTGTATTGTTGCTGATATTTCTAGCAAAATATAGTCACATTTTAATATCCAATGAACTCATATACTACTCATGAATTGTTCAAAATTTGATGCATCTTTCTAATAAATTAAAGAAACAAACATCTGACATCACTCTTCGGTGATACAGTAAACTTGTCTGGAAAGTTTGTTCAGCCCTTGTGAGAAAGATAAACAATCTGTCCAAGTGAGCACTGAATGGCAGCTAGCAGAGTTTCTTTGGAAGGACATTTACACTCAGTCTCATGGCTCTGTTTGCCTTTTGTGCATGAGATTCTAGAATAAGCTTGAAAAACATGTCTTTGTAACACATGAGTACAAAGGAAAAGTGAAGTGATAACACTGGTATCAGTTTTTCCAATTAGAATTAAGTATTTTTGTTTACATATTCATGAAATATTCATTTCGCTGTCTTTGGACACACTTACAAAAATTAGCATATCATTCATAAATTCCTGGCAATGAACAAAGTAAAAGGAGATTCCTTTCCTTCCTTCCATTTTTATTGTGATGCAAATATACAGATAAAAAACTCATACCATATACTTATGCGAGGGTAAAAAGAAAACAAATGAACATGAGATTATGGGGAAACCAACCTGGCATTTTGTATGATCTGAGAATCATTAAACATTCCATCTCCCAGTAAGTCCAATGATAGTATAGATAATCTCACATCCAAATAATAAAAGTTAGTAAAATTTGTGGTAATCCAGTTTTTATATTTATATGTTTATGTATCCTTGTATGTTTATATATTTGTGAGGTCACTTGACTATTTAAAATATGTGCATGCAAAATAGAGGTGTTACTGGTAAATCTAAAAATATTTTCCTGAATTTTGCATATCTTCAGAAATGAAAAGAGGATTCAGATAGATCCAGGTTTAGGTAAATGTATAGTGCAAATTATCAGTACCTTAAGATTTTCTTGCCATCAGTATCTCCATCTACTTATTTATGAATGTTTTTAGTCATGAGAAGATGGAATCATTGCATTCTTTAAGATAATGGCAATTTAAAAGTAGCAGCAAGAGATCTAGATTTAACATATAAATATCCCCAACAAATTCTGTAACACTAAGGATAAAATATTTTTGTGTGCTTATTTATAAAATCTAATAGGTCCCCATAGAAGTAAGTCAGACAGCACAGAAATAATTCTACACAAAGTTAAGTACTGTCTGAAGAAGAATATAATTTATTCAATTACATTTATTAATGAAGTGGCTTCTCATTCCTCAAATTCTGTTTAATCAAAACAACTGTATCTTAGAGATAAACCTGCCCAACCTGATTTACTTTACATAAATGTCAGTCAAGTTCTACAACTCTCATGCAACCTGATCTACCTTACCTAAAAGAACTTGATCTTCTATATAGTTATCAATGTTGCTATCTTTGTTTGCAGACAATAATACATATAGTAACTTCTCTCACTAAGGAATTTTGGGGGGTACTGGGGATTGAACCCAGGACCTTGTGCTTGTGAGGCAGGCAGTAGCACCACTGAACTAAATCCCTGGCCCAAGAGTTTTTAATTCAATACTAGCATCATAATAAATTTTTAATTCCCAAAAGAAGAAACTTTTAAAATATAATAGAGGAGGTAATTTTTATTAATGCATGTATTTAAGTGGACCTATGATCAAACCGTATTACTAGTTAACAAATTGCATACATAAATTCAGGACAGAAATTTTTTCTGTTTAGTCCTTTATTTCTATCCTTTTAAATTTCTTCTTAGGTTTCAAAAAGAACAGTGAAGACATTGTGCTCTAGCATCTAAATTTGGTGGTAGTAGAACTATATTATAGAAGCTGTACCTAATTCAGGCTCTGGGGCTCCCAAAAGGAACAAAAACTTTTTTAAGAGCAAGAACTGCAAAGTAGTAAATCACTGCCATATCAGAAGAAGTGTTTTGTTTATAAGCTTCATTTCTTCAGCGGTGTTTATAGAATCCCTTGATCTAATTAGTTGCCCCAGCTTTCTCCTTATACCCCTGTGCATCAACATCAAATTCTGTCATATTTGGATTCCTTCCATCTTCTATACTTTAAAACGTCCTTTGAAAATGAAAAAGACCATACAAATGTGATTTCACATATTCATTATGCCTTCAAGCATAGTTCTTCATTTAATCACAGCAAATATTTTTCTTAGCCCATGTATGCTCTAATCAATAAAACAGCTTGCATTCTATGCTGAGAAAGCTGTAAAGAGGATACAAATCATGCAGACCAGACACCTATTATACATACTGAAAATTCCCTGTGACAGTACACTGAGATTTAATGTGTGGTAATAAAATATTCATGAACTTGCTCTGGGTGTGTGTGCATATATATATATATATATATATATGGATAATATAGGTGATACGCTTGGTCATTGATGTGATCACTACATGTAGTATTGATAGTTGTTCTCAAATTCCTACACGAACATATTCCAAATTTGCACATGGGGAGAAAATGGGCAAAGTATAAGAATCCATATTTTTGTGTTGTTCTGCTTATATGTTCTAATCACTATATTTTAAAACGCATATGGCTGTATGTTTCCTTTTCTTTTCTGTTTTTAGAACAACCTGGGAATTCATATAAAATCTTTCTGAATAGAGCAAGCCCTGGAAGGGATATACATGCCCTTGTAAAAATAGTCAACATTTGGGTTTCAGCATAACAATGTTCTAGTGACATGGGTTGCAACGTTATGAGAGAATAATCATGGTTCAAGGAGGATCTTACTGCTCATTTACTTGAGGCTACACAAACAGTTGGTGGAAAGTTGTCTTAATTCCTGTAGAAGGGAAATGAAGAAAGAAATGATTTAGGGGTACAAAAAAGGAAAGGCCTGCACTTAAAAGCATTTGGCAATGTTACAGAGATCGGTTTTCAAGGATTAAAAAAAAAACCTGAATGAATAAGATGTCATTCTTTAAACTGTGGTTGAGTAGTCCAGTGGAAAATACTAAAATGTCACCTAAAATATAATTTGCTAGACACATATAGTCATTCTTTAACATAGATCTTCTCATAAATATGATGCTTTAGCATATTATGTGCGAAGGCAAAGTCTATACAGTGATATATATATATAAAACACGAGAAATAAGGTGAAAACTGCAATACTTAATATATCTGGTAGGCTGAGTCCACCTCTTCCAAAATAGTCCATATTTGAGGCCCCAGAATCTGTGAATATATTACTTTATATGACAAAGGGGATTTTGCTGATGGGGCTAAATTAAGGATTCTGAGACCGAAGTGTGACTCTGTACTGACTGTAATCATGAGGGTCCCGGTGTGTGAGAGGCGGTATAGTTAAAAGAGTGGTATAAAAACATGTGGCGTGAAGCCCGGGACTTCAGAACAAGGAATGTCAGCGCCCTCTAGAGGCTAGAAAAGACGTGGGTGTGGATTTTTCTCCTGAAACTTCTAGGATGAAGGGACACAGACCTGAAAAACGCTTGGCTTTTAGTCTTCTAACCTCTAGAACAATGAACAAACACAGTCGTATTGCCGGTGGTAATTTGTGTGAAGGGCACTAGAACTCTAGTGTGATATAGTAATATGGCAGTGCCCTGCTAAGATTGTCCTGTGAGTCTGAGTGTACTCAGTGGAGAGACTCACACCTATATTTCGGACAAATATGTTTATCTCATGCATTGCTAATGAAGATCAAAAGCACCAGTCTGATCTTAGGACTTGCACCAAATGGAGAACTAATAATAAGACCCGCCCTTAGAATATTTTGTTGTACCTTCATATATATTTTATTTAGTATCTTTCATAAACTTTACCTAGATTATGTTTAGATTTTATTTTAATGAATAAGGGTTGTATATTATATTATTGAAGTCGTTCTGAAGTTAACACAAGATAAAGTACTGTGTTAAAAATAGATAACATACAGTGTTTTTAATAAACTAAGGAAAGTGCTAAATACTCAACAGTACATAATATTTCTTTATTTTGTTACAGTGTAGATACCAATTAATATAAACTATTTCTAATTTGTGGATACAATTTTGTGTTTATGCCTATATATTTATATAAATTATATATATGTATATTTATTATATTACATATATCTTTATAAATTTAACTCATTCATTACATTATTAAGAGTAGCAGGTAAAGTGCCTTTACAATCAGGAATCCTTGGGAAACTCCACTACTTGTGAACTGTTAGTATTTTAAACATAGTTTCTATATTTACATTTCATATGCATATAATTCATGAATTCACATGGAAAGTTTATGTTCCCGATATATCAAAACAAGACACAATCTGCTCCACATTGATTTAGCAGCAGTACTAATAGCTGAGGGATTAATGACAAATGAAAGAAAAATAACCGAAATAAAAACATAACACAGCACTCTTGAATTCGTCTGATGATTTCCAACTAAATTTTCAGAAACAGTCTGACTTTGATTTTGATTAGTTAAGAGGTGCTCATAAACTATGATCCCAATATTTTAAATTGATTTTATTGGATCACAATTTGTTTTTCTATCTCTGTTTCTGTCTGTGATAATTATCTGCATGTGTGACAATGATGTTTAATAAAACCATGAAGTCAACTATATATAACCATGCCTTTGAAAAAGGAATTAAAATATGACTGAGGCAGTGGTATAGCTCAGAGCTCAGTGGTTGAGAGCTTTCATTGAATGCATGAAATGAATTTTGAACTCTTATTATTCATATATATATGGTGTTACAGTAATGTGTTTTAGTAGCAATACGTCAATAGTAGTTTTTATCTGCCCTAATTCTTCCTCTTCATATTTTACTGGTTATTCTTCTGTCATTTTTATTCAATGAATGTATAATTAAATATTGAATTTAGGACAGAATCAGATCCACATATTATAATATGGATGTTATAGTCCTGAAGGATGCTCTTTTAAGTTTATTCCCTTTTTCCCTTATTTTAAATCAAAGTGCATGTATAAGTAAAATTAACTTCCCTGGTTTTTCCATAGATGTTGAAAAGCCAAGATTTCATTAATGTTTTAATGATATGCTGCATTTCCACCTGTTGTCACAAATACCTTGCACTAGTTTGCTGTTTCATTGGCTTTTTGATTGATCAAATCTTTATCGGAAAGCACATCATGTGCTCATTCTTTTTTGTACTTACAGAAGATACTAAGATAAATGATGTCACTAGTTATTCTCAGGAGCTGTATAGCCGAAGAGTTGTATAGATTGGAAGACTGGTAAATAGATTCTCAGAGACATAGATTCTATATTTCTGATGCCTAATATTTTTCCAATTTATGTTTAATGTTTCCAGCAGGTAGGACATGAAGGACTCTTGGTAGTAGCAATTCAACTAAAAAAAATCATTGGCATCTGCTCCCTCCCCAGGAATATCAGAAAGAATAGAGAAAAGGAGTGGCAAGGGAGAGTCATTAATAACCCTTTTGCCTTCTGGGGCCCCCCTAATAGTCCATGAGATGGAAAGTTACTTTGAGGTTTGGGAGAGAAATGTGCTAAGGCAAACCAAGAAGAGATTTGCATATCAGTTCTCCAAATCTCTATGACGCCATTTCACACACTTGTTCTGTCTTCCTTTTTTTATCAGTTTTAATTTACTTACCACAGTGTCACATTTTTAATATATACTACTAAAGAATATAGTTATTGATATATTTGCTTCAAAGTGTTCTTACACTTCAGCATATGAAAGAAGGCTGAATTTGCATTTAGAAAGCAAGGGAATCCTTCAAAATTTGCATGGTGTGACACATGTGTAGCATTAGTGGGTGTTAGGATGATTTATCTTAGGGCATTGCCAGAAAACATTTTTCAGGTCTTAGCAATACATAATAGTGTTCTCTCATAATTTTAAATACCATTGCATATATTGCAATACATAAAATGGTTGTGAACGATGGATTTAGGTAACAAAATCAAAAGAGACACATCACATGTCAAATAATGCATAGAATATATATGACAGTAGTTGCCTAATTTTAATCACAGGCTATTTGTTACATCTTGTTCTTGGTAATTAGCTTTGCAAAACCCTAAGAAAATTGAACAAAAATGAAAATATTTAAAGAAAAGCAGATAAACTAAATATTCTTTAACAATCTGAAGTGCAGTTAAACCTTGTGCATAACATCTCTTTTAGGAGATATACTTTTAGTATTCTATGGAATAAGACTTAAAAAAATACTAAGGCAGTTCTACTTAGGTGCATCATTTCCTGGTGGGAACATTAGCAATTCAACTTTTCAGTGCCTCAAAAGGGCATGAGAGTAGTTCCTCCTTGCTGGGGATGTAGAGACCAATGAATGGGTTAATGTATATCAATTGTTTAGATTATAAATGTTTGATATACTGTTTGATATAAATGTAATGTAGTCTCATGGTAAGATAATTACAATCATTCATTTAACCCTCTATGTAACCATGCATGTATTTTTTCGTGTATTTTGACATTTTCTGAATGATTCTGGCTTTTTAAGTACACATTTGCAGTTCACAATAAATACATTCATTGTGAAGAGAAACAACATTGTCAAAATGGCCATATTCACAAGACTGAAATGTAGATTTAATACAATCTCAATCAAAAGACAAACAACATTATTTATAGGACATGACAAAACAATCCTAAAATTCATATGGAAACAGAAGAGACCTAGAATAATAAAAGTGATCCTGGATACCAAGAACAAAGCAGGAGGCATCCCAGACGCAGATTTCATTATATTACATTCATTTTCATTATATTACAGTGATTAAAAACAGCATTGTAGCAGCATTACAAACAGACTTGTAGGTCTAAATAATTTTTGAAGTAAAATTTTTACTTAGTTCTTTCTAATGAAATATTAAGATTTTTACAAAATGCACCATCTTGAACACTTTGTAGCCAGGACTATTGATATGGAGCACCCACAAGTTAAGACAGTCCTGACCTACGAACTACTAGGATTAACTCGGATAATGGAAATTCATCTGGATCTTATTAACTGGTTTATACCCAGGTAAACATCCAGATCTCAGCTGTATTGACTTACAACCAAGTTGAGTTACAAACAGCCCTTGGGAAGCAATGGAGTTTGTAAGTGTGGGTCTGTATTTTATTTACTTTTGGTAAATGGGAGCACAAGCTAGGTCCCCACTGAACAGAATTACAGACTGCATGCCTTGGGAATTTTTGATGGCATACGTAAAGGGCTACATTTTGTTAGCCTTTAAAACTTCTCTGTGGTCACGCTAGGTAAAATATGACCTCACAGTTGATGTCAGCTTAGTGGAGACAAAACAAAAACATGTTGCCTGGTAAGTTAGTACCACAATAGAGTCTGAGAGACACAATGTCATTTGTGATTTGGCTTTTTGCTGGGCTGTAAAAGGCTGGAGAACTGTAATCATTATTTTTGTGGTTTTTCCAGTTTCGGGCTGTCATCTTGCTGCTATAAGTCATGCTGCTTAAGGCTATTGTGAATGTGATGCTTATGAGATCAGCTGACAAACACTGCTCAGATCTGCCCAATTCTGTAGGCATAAAATTTAATTTTTCTTTTATTTTTGCCTGTTTCCTGGCACAATTTCAGGTATTAAAGGAACCTTGGCCTCAAAGAGCATATGTTTAGGAGATGTTATAGCCCTGAGTGACATGTCAAAAAATCTAATCTGCTCATTTAAACAGGTCAACTGGTGCATGATAATTTATTATGATTCCTGGTGGACTAAATGATTCTTCTTGCTTTTATAAATATATCATCATGGTGGTGAACCTATGGAGTGCATAGCCCAGTGGTTTGTTTATATCATCGAAGGCTGTGGGATTGTGTTTAAGATAAAAGATGTAAATGTATGATTTGTTTGTTCTAAACTTCAGTATTCAGGGTTAATGTCAGTGTTGGCACTTTGCAATAAATAAGTGGGTTTTGGGTTGCAGATTGGGCCCTCTTCTTTCAAAGCTTCACCATCGTTAGGTAGAATTAAGACCAGTGGGAAGTGAGAATAGAAATAAAGTAGGTGGGCTGTATTTATGAGTCTTTTGCTTTAAAATGCTTGATCAGATTGGCTTAGACTATGGGAATCTTGATGTAATTAAAAATTGAATTAAAGTTTTAACTTTATGGCTTTATCACTGTTAGTGGCATGTCCCATGGTTTACAGGATATTATAGAATATGGTTCATAATACAGATTAATTTTTTCTATTAGAATAGAGCATAAGCTATGGGAGTTTGATTTTTGACTTAGCAATTACTTATCCACCCATAAAATAAATTGCCATATCCCATAATTGGGTTTTAATAGAAAGAAAAAATACTGAAAATTATGTATGAGACTGTATTTCCTTCTATCTGTATAATAATAATCTGTTAATTAAAGTTGCCCAACTGTGCCACATTTGCTAGATATAACCTCCTTTTATTTTAAAGACTGCTATAAACATTGTTTAAATTCTATTTCTCATAAAATGGTTATTGTGGTTATTAAAATTAAATAGTCATCAATGCTAAGGCCACTTTGTATATTAAAAATTCTATTATAAGGCAATAGTAATAAATGGAAAGCAAATTATAGAGTAATTTATTTAGTGTGGAAGTAATTTTGCTATCCAGAAAAAGGCAGGTTGTCATTTTACATCCTGTTCCATTTAATATTTGTTTTTATATTTTGCATGATTGTTTTGGAGAATGGTGACTATAAATATCAGTTATGTAGTTCTCTGTTTTTATTATTTCCATTTTCCTTCTAATTAACATCATTGGGAATGTGACTTCAAAACAATATTTGAAGCATATGTTTAAGAGTGATCACATCAAAACTTGCTTCTTTGCAATTAAATTACTTCTTTTTACTAAAAACACTTAATTTTCATTGTTTCATGATTTTCAAGGCTTTTAAAACACAAATTATACCTAATGGAATAGTTCAGTTTTTAGGTTATTTTTATTTAAGAAGGACATTATCTCTCTAGAGCTACTGATGTTTAGTGATCTGAAATATTTAATGACTGAAATACTCATTTTGATATTTAACTGAGATCATATATCAAAAGATCATATATCAAAATTGGAAGGCTTTTAAGATGGAATAATTGTATGTTTTTACCTGAAGGAACAAATTAAACTTTTATTCTGAGAAGTACACCTTTAAAATGCCCTCTTTCTTTAGTACATATGATGGGTACCAGGTATATTGATAATGTGCAACAGTTATTTTCTTTGGTCTCATAATATTAAATCACAACAAAAGGAGGATATGCAATAAATATTTATAATTGATATTGGAAATATATATATATATAAAATATATAGCATATATATTTGTGAGTATAAAAATATATCTCCTTTTTCATGCTAACAATTTTAGACATGTTCATAGATTAATTCAGTGACTGCATTTCTCATTTACTTCAGAAAATCTATACTAATTTTTTCCCTTCAAGTGGCAGACATGTGGTGTTATAAGTAGTTTTATTAAACTGGGTATAATGATGCCCAAGATTCAGAGTTTGTGTGTGTGTGTGTATGTTTGTGTAAATATGGATGTGCTCCCCCCATTTTGACAATTTAATTTAAAATTTTTCAAATCTACGATGGTGCAAAGGTGGTATGCATTCAGAAAACACAGCTCCAATTCTGAGCTTTGATTTCCTCTTGAGCTGGTGGTTTGAGGTAGGATCGTGCACTCAGCGCAGGCCAGCGGCAGCGAGCTGCAGCTCTCAGTCACCTGGGCCAGCACGGGGGAAGTGATGTGCCACCATGTGATTGTGGCTAAACTACAGTGTTCAGCAGGTCACATATATATGGAGTACATTTTCTTCATATGGTATTTTCAGTTTATGACTGGTTAATCAGGATGTATCCCCATTGTAAATCGAGGAGGACCTGTGTGTGTATGTGTGTGTAGTTTAAATGGACATTCAATTTGAATTGTTACTAAGGCATATTTGTAGACACACTTATGGAAACTGAGGGTACATTCATTTTGCTAATATCAGTCCTGTGTCATCTTAGAGAATATCAGCTGCAGATAAGTGGATGAGATTTAGGTCTTATATTTTCTCATAAGGCAATGTCTCTGGAATTTCTAAAGCTGTATAACAGGTCAATAGCTTATATAGAACTGATTATCCTTTTGTTTTCTACTTTTCTTTGAAAAGGAGAAAAGCAAATCAACGTTTTGTGAGAAGGATCATCATACAGTAAATCTGAAACCCATACTTTCTCTACTTGCATTTCAAAAATCTATTTTTTACCCAGAGAATTTATATAATCTTCAAAACATACTCAATTTAATTATAAAATGCATTCAAATAATGATAATTTTGTATTGCTTAAAATTGTCTTTCTATTATATACATTTATATCATAACAGATTTTTAATAGTTTTCATTTTATATAAAGAGTTTGGGATAATGAAATATGAACGAACAGTCACTTGAATCTTAGTATATTGCTTATTTTTTGTCCTAGACATATCTAGATTTCCTTGAAATTCTTCAATAACATTGTGTTCATATTTTAATCCTTCCTGACATAATTTATGTTATATGTATAGTTAATATAAAGGAGAGATCATACTGTATAGTGAATGCTTAAATTAAAAAAAATATTACAGTAAAAAGCATAGCCATTGATCCTGCTCAAAATAATTCTTGCTTCAAACACCCTGAGCATCCTGTTTTTCTCCCACTCCCTGAGACAGTTCTGGAGGTCGTCATTGTGCCTTTGTAAGGTGCTGGTGAGTGCCATCCAATGGAAAGACAGATAAAAAGATTACGGTATGCCCCCATCATATTCACCTGATCACCCTATGTGTCTGGCTCTTTCCCCAGTTCAAAAGGCCCACAGATGGTAAATGTTTGACTTCAGTCAGGACTTTGAGCAGATGTAACAGCACAGCAAAGACACTCGGGAAGGAAGACTTTCAGAACTGCTTCAGAGCGTGACAAGAGCGTGGGTTAAGTGTGACTGGAACAAAGGAGAGTATGTAGAAGGGAATGAATGGCAAAGTTTTTAAATCTAGTACATATTTTTAGATTTAAGTATTCACTGTATGTTTTGAGCATGTCTCATATACTATAACTACACATAGTTATGCCTATACCGTTTTATACTCAAAACAAGCAGGGAGTGTTAGTTCAATGGCAGATGTACTATAACTGAAATTTTCAGTAGCTGGATGGTAGATTGTGGGAGCCACAGTCTGAGTAGGAGGGTAGAGACAAGTAAGCTGAGTGGGGAAAAATGAGCCATGCACTATTGTGGGGGTGGTGGTGCCAGGGATTGAACTCAGGTCCTTATGCTTCTGAGGCGGGTGGCAGCACCACTGAACTAAATCCCCAGACCCAAGTCATGCACTATTGATTTGAGTTGAGAATTCTGAAGGAGGACCTTGTAGCATATAGTTTTCATTAACTGTAACTCAAAAATAGTGTATATGTATAAAAAGTTAAACGATATTGTATGTCTAGGAACTTTCAAGGTATACAAGATGACAGTTTATAAGTAAAGAAAGAACTTCCTGTCCTGGGGGCTTTCATCCTGTGGGAAATATGGACAATATATAAGTAAAGACATGAAAATTAGGAATTATTGGATTATAGATTAATCAAAAAGATTATTCTGAAAATGCAACTGGGATTTCAAAGACCTGAGGAAAATAAAGAGCAATCCAGTTGAAGATCAGGAAGAATATTCCAAACGAAGACCTGATGCAGGATCAATTTAGAGTGTTCAAGGAATGCACAGACGTTGTACACACACACACACACAGGTCATGTGGCTGGAAGGGAGCAAATAACTCTAGAAGAGATGAGTTTGGAAATGTAGGCAGAGAATAGAGTATATTTAGCCTTGTAAATCATAGAGTGTTTAAGGCAGGGAAACTACCTAGCCAAATTAGAGTAGAGTTGAATAATGGCACACTGGCTCTTAGAAAAAAACAAAACAAAACAAAACCTGAAGGAATGACAGGATTGAAAGAGGAAGTCCAATCTGCAGAACGAGCACAGTGCCTGTAATGAGAATGGAAGCAGTTACATGTTTTACGAATTTGTCATAAACTCTTGTGAAAAATAAACAGACAATAATGAACAAGCAGTAAGAGTTTCCTCATTTTATAGAAAGTGGATTCTGGTTAAAGTAAACCAGATTATGTATTAATGAACAAACAAATCATTCACCAAAAAGTAAAACAGGATCAGGAAAATATCAAATATAAGCAGAAATATTGCCCAAATGCAGAAGGGAAATGTAGAAAAATGATGACAAGCAGTAACAAAGGGCCAAAGGCTCAGGACACCATCCACTAACAAAATCTCGATACTAGCACAGTTTCTGATCTCAGGTTCATATGTTTACATAATATTGTTTAAAAAAGAATCCCAGCAGGGTGTGGTGACACATGCCTGTAATCCCAGCACTCGGGAGGCTGAGGCAGGAGGATCGCTGGAAGTTTGAGACCAGCCTGGTCTACATAGTGAGTTCCAGGTCAGTCTCAACCACATAGTGAGACCCTGTCTCAAAAAAAAAAAAAAAGAAAAAACAAAACAAACAAATTTTAAAAACATAAAAAAGAATCCCTTTGTGGCTTGCTTTATTTCCTGATGAAATGATTCCTTCAGAGTATTAAAAAATGAAATATTCTGTGACACTCTGACCTGCTGTGTTGAAATATTTTGGGAAGATGCATGATAGTTTGTAGCTTTTGAAATATTGAAAGACTTGCTGGGATGACAAGAAGCGTGCTAATCCAAGTGTGCTAAATTGTGGGTAGCAGAACAAAGAGGTGGCTCACATCTGGCTGATACTAACATTCCACTTAGTCTAATTTCAACCTATGCAGGTGAATGAACATAAAATACACATAGCTTTAAAACATGTAAATGAACTAATGAATTAATTATAAACAGAGATTTCTGTAGAAAAGCTAGAGAAGTTCTTTTGATGAAGTTTTAACATATTCGTGTGTCCATACTGCTATAAATAAATGATTAAATAATTGTAAACATAGCAAAGGCTAGACATCCCCATGCATAACTCCCAGTAGCTTAAGCAGATCATTATGCCCTCAAGGAGGTGGCTCACCACTTCCCACTTCTTAAATGTGGGCTGCTCCTAGTGGCTTCCTTCCAAAGAATACAGCGGAGAAAGCTAGAAAAGAATAATTTGAAAATACCAAATAAATCTTATCTCGGTCGATGTCCAAAGTCAACGTGATGATGATGGTTTGCTGGTAGGTTTTACCCTTGATATGATGTACTGGGGGGAAACTATACTTCCCCACTCTTCAGACAAAACACTCACAAACCCAGGCTAATCATGAGAAAAATATTAAAATGATACCAGTTAGGAGATGGTCTATGGAATTCCTTACTGGTGTGGTATACCCTCAATCTGTTATGGCCTACAAATCAAGGAAAATCTGAAAAATCATCAAGTCAAGGGGAACCCAAAGAGACATAAAGACTAAATGGGATGTGGGGTACTTGCCAAGATTGTGGGGCAAAGTAGAAAGGTAGCCAACTAGTGCATGGTACTATTTCATAGATATTGGTTCTTGCCTACACTATACTAAAGTAGTATGTTTCTAACAGGGCCACTTGGTGTGAGTCATACTGTAAGACTTTATGATGGCAGGGAAAGCTGGGAAAGTCAGTGGACCAAGATGGCCCTGAGTAGTCACGGTTGAAGCGAATACTGAGGACTTATGCTCTTTACTTTTGTTTATGCTAGGAATTGGCTAACATAAAAGGTTTTTAGAAACATAAAAAAATAAAAATTCAGACAAAATTTTCATAACAGGATCTTACTAGCCTAAAGTTCAGTATCTTACATATTGTTTGGTAATTAAGGAGTCAGCCCCTATGCAGAAGCTCCAATTCGAACATTTTAGACTATTTTCACAATTCCAAAAGTTGCGTAAATCATTTTGTTTTCTTCATGACTTTATTTCTTCGATATTTTTTTCCTCTTCTTACACAAAGACAGTGATGGTTTTATGATTCAACTTCATTCAACAGATTCCTCAAGCAGAAAGTGTCCAAGTTATCCTGTTCATTTGATGCCAGGCTTAATTAGTAAAAGGTGCAGTGGACAGGGAATAGCAGAGTCATAGGTGAGGGAGGCAGAACCCACAGATCCGGCTTCTGTAGTCATCCTAAAACAGAGATCTCTAAGCCCACTTCACTGGGAGGACAGTGGCCTTGTGTCCCCAGGAGCTGCCAAGATCTCACTTTCCTCAGCAGAGTACAGGGATGCAGGAAAGCTCTGGTCACCCAGTTGATTATCCCTGAAGCATTCTGAGCTCAAGAACAATCCTCTTTCGCCATTCTGAACCATGACTTTTAAAGAGCATTTCAGCATCTGAGAACACAACCTGAAAAACAATGAAATTTTTAGATCAGCCTTTGGAAGCTATGTAATTCTGGGTTCATTGTGATGGATACAAATGAATAACAAAATATTCCACTCCCGGCTGGTTGTGTCTGTGTTGATACTTATTTGATAGTTTCACTTTGAAATGGTTGATCATTTTATTAAAAAAAAAATAAAGCTGTAATCCCAAATTGATGTTATTCTAACATGTGCGGCTAAGACGAGACAAGATCAGTTTTGAAAAGCCCGTGATATTTGGGTGTACCGTGCATTCCTTCATCCCTCCAGCCATTAGTTCAATGATTATTTATTAAATGTATGAATGTTAAGTCATTATCTTGTCCTGGAAATACAAGAATGAATGAATCCAAATCAACCCCTGCCTTCATGAAGCGTACATGGTAAATAGAACTTATGAATACAAATGTGATGATTTGAAACATAGCAATCTAAATGGATGTTAATGAGAGACTTTTGAAGACTTTAATGTTATCTGGATTTTTGCTAATGTATAATTCAATGAATATTTAGTGCTATAGGAAAATAAGATACTTCATAAATATAATCACTCAAACATTTAAAAATCTTAATCCTGTTATTGTGTCAGTAAATTTGCTATTTTACTCCAAAAGCTACAAGGCCCGCCGTTTACTCTTGTTGCTACTTTGTCTTCTAAATGCTGTGTTCGCAAGACTGAATATGGCATGATTCTCCTCTCCCTGGAAATCAATAGGAATTCTGAGCCTATAGTGCAATTTCAGTATTACTTTTAGACAATTTTGGCCTTGTGTGCACATTACAAATTCTGTAACATCTCAGAAAACTTTGTGGAACTAATATGTTTAATTAAGAACACTAGACAAATTGAGACTGTGTCCTCTCTACCCAAATATCACCACACTGCATTAAAGGAATGAAAAATACATATTAAAATATCAATATGTAATCATTCTCTTATGAGCATATAAAAATAAGGTTTCTAGCATCCATTGCCACCTTACAGGTTATATCTATCTATATCTATTTAAATTTTATTTATTTATTTATTTATTTATTTATTTATTTTGGTACCAGGGATTGAACACGGGTCCTTGTGCTTGCAAGGCAGGCCACCGAACTGCTGAGCTAAATCCCCAGCCCTAAATTTTATTTCTTAGTTTTATTATTATACGCTTGCCGTACATAATGAGTATATTCATTGTGGGGATAATTTTATGGAACGACTTTCTTCACGAATTTCACTGTTGAAATTGTTGTCATTGATTAAAATTTTTAAGAAATAAAAAAAAAAATGGACTCATTATCTAGAATTACCACTGGTCATTCATTCTACACATATTCTTTGGCCCCTAATCTGTCCCAGATGTTGTTCTAGATGTTGGGAATTCAGCAGTAGGCAAAAGAAACAATATCCTGCTCTTGATAAGTGGTGTGTCAGACAGTAAAGTGGGAGAGCTAGAGAGAAAAGGAAGGCGCCAGAGGAGCAAAAGGACCGTGGAAGAGAGAAGGGAGAGAGAGTGTACCTAAAGTAGGTGTAGTGGACACAGAGGTCATCCGGGGACCTAGGAGAGGCAGGGAGCTCCCTGAAGACATGGGGGAAGCACTTTTGAGTGTAG
Source organism: Fukomys damarensis (assembly GCF_012274545.1). NCBI lineage: Eukaryota > Metazoa > Chordata > Mammalia > Rodentia > Bathyergidae > Fukomys > Fukomys damarensis. The sequence goes on along the minus strand of NW_022900947.1, from coordinate 50,402,584 downwards.
GGATCCACAGAGTGAGCACTGGGTAGGAGCATGATGGGTGTGCAGCACAGCTGGGGACAGACAGCGGCAGGAGGTGGGGCCTGAGAAGATGCAGGGCCAGACAGTGGCCATCCTTACACACCGTGCACATCTGGGTTCCTGCCTGAGCCAAAGCAGAGGCATTGGAGGGCTACAAAGAGAAGATTGCTCTTTCTTCTGTATAAAACAGCCTCTGAAAAACCACACGTGCATACTGCTTATTCGGTCTGACACAAAGATCTTTTTCTGCTAAACACAGTCCTGGCAGTCTGTTCAGAGTGCTGATCCCATTTTCTGAAAGTGACAGAAAAATTAAACATGACACATGGGCATACATTGCTCTATCTAGACAATGCTAGCAATCAAAGTAGTTATATTTTGATCTTACCAGGTGTCGGTACTCGGATTAGGCTAGGCCTCCCATTCTGTTGTGGCTGACATCATTTCCATGAAAAAAAACAAAAAACTGTCTGTCTGTCTGTCTGCCTGCCTGTCTGTTGTCTGTCTCTCCACCTACCTATCCACATATGCATGCACACAGTCTTCTCCCTCTCTCAGGAGGCGTTGCATTTGTGGTTCCAGTCATGTTCAAAGTCACTTTTAAAAGCATCAGTACTGTTATTACTCTCTGATGAGTACAACACTCCCATGGCACAGTCACCTTCCAAAAGATCTACTATGTCTGCACACATGGGCCTTAGTGGGACACTCTAGTTCTGAACTGTATGTAACAATGATGTTGAGATGGCCACATATAGCTGCACAATCTGCCCAAGTGCAAGGACCAGAGTTCAATCCCAGGCATAAAAAATACCCAAAAGTAATCATCTAATAAACATTATAGCAGATAGCAATGAACACCGTAAATAACTGACTTCTAGAAAATAGTTGGAGGAAATTAAAATCAAAGAAAACTTTTCTTCTATTTGGTTTCAGAACTAACATATGTAACAACATATTTTAAAGAAACCTTAATTACATATAATATAAACATATATTAATAATTGCAGAATTCAGCCTTAAAAGTAAAAAATGTAATAAAGAGCCTTCACATCACAGAAATGTCACAGTAGGGATAATCATGCATCTATTAAAGACACTACAGTGTCCATAAATTGTAGAAACAGAAGATGTTTTCAAAAATGCATTTTCTGTGAAAAGGTAAAATACATTGTACATCTTTCTGAACATTACGTAATAACTGAATGCCTAAAATTTTGTTAACATCATTTCATAGAAAATTCTCAAGATGGTTAGCTAATTTATATTTGTAACAGTGCTTTACCTGTACCAATTTATTTACAGTAAAATTGTTGAATTAAATGAAAATGTAATTATTTGGATTTTTACTATACTACTTGCTAAAAATCCCAATACATGTAATGCACAAAATAGGTTGTAATTTCAGGGCTTAATTAATCATATTTGTCTTTATTTGTGTTATTTTATAGCCCCCTCTCCAGTCACCAACGTGAAAAAGGGGAAGATTGCAAAAAACAGCATCTCTTTATCTTGGCAAGAGCCAGATCGCCCCAATGGAATAATCCTGGAGTATGAAATCAAGTATTTTGAAAAGGTGGGGCAAACAGAATAAAATCAGTCTGCCTTTCTGCCTCTTCCTTTCTTTCTTTCTTTCTTTCTTTCTTTCTTTCTTTCTTTCTTTCTTTCTTTCTTTCTTTCTTTCTTCTTTGTAGCAACTGCAAATCCAGTTTGTACAAGAGTATGTTGCAATTTTATGTACAGATCAATAAGAATCCATTCTGGAGTCCTGAGTGTGCAGGCTGGGTGTGTACAGGGAACACTGTACATGTTTGGGCTATATATAGATCTTAGATGAAGTAAAATTTAACAGCAGGAAACTAAAAGTTTGAAAAATAATTATTTACCTGTACTGTTTTCATTTTGTTGAATCAATAGCTGGAACAACAAGTGAATTTCTTTTTTTTTTTGTCATTAAGGAAATCATCATTTTTCTTTTTTCTTCCTTATTAGTAACTCAGATTATTTTTACTACTCCTCAACATTTGCAAAATATTCAGTGGGAACCTGGAGTTTTTAAAAAATTGCTGCTTCTGTTAGAACAGTTACAAGTGGTATGGCAGATTCCTTTTGTTAATGCTTCCTCCAGTGAATTTTATCCATGTTGTTGTGGAATGATTTTCTGTATGGATCAAATTCTTTTTGAATTACATTCATATCAACATGATTTGGTCTTATATTTACTGCAGCATTAAGTTCTGTGATTTGTGTAACTTACAGCAAGAAAAAAGGATTTGGGAACAAAAGTATCGGTAATGTTTTCAATAAATTAATAGCAAGTAGCTATGTTCATGCTTTAAAAGCACCAAAATATTTGCGGCATATTATTTTGATAGACATTAAATTCTTTGTGAGTGTTTTCTTTTTGCAATGAAGATGTTAATTCCAAGGACTTTTCACCACAACAAAGCACTGAACATACCAATATAATATACAGAGAGATTTGTGTAACACTCTTAGGGGAAAAAATGACAATAAGCTGTTATACCACATATTGAGGCAGGGGTCTTGATGGGTTTCCAGAGCTCATTTACAACACGAAGAATGACACCGCTATTTTACTGTCTGGCTGGGGGCCAGACACAGGTAGCAGAGCTTGCAGACACATGTGTTTGCCAGCTGGCATCCCTGCCTGTGCCGGCCCTGCTCTAGCGGAGGTCACTGGGCTTCTTGCTCCAGTGCGGTGATGGGCCTCCAGCCATCTCTTAATTAAAGGCCAAGGAGAAGGGAAGCTGCCTCTTGGCAATGGATGCCAGCTGGCTCATCTGCTGGGCCCTCCCCTTGCTCCCTGGGAGCTGTGTTTGCTAAGCAGCTGGGAAATACAGCTCATTTGCTCAGAAGGGACAGGAAAGAGCAAGAGCCACTGCCTTGCCCAATGATTTGGTAGCCAGGTGGTGGTGGGCATTGAAGAGGTGCATATAGGGCTCATGATATGAAAAAAATTACAATAAGTGATTTTAAAGAGGAGGAAAAGAAATTGGTTTTAGAAAATACTTAAATTGTTCACAATATATATTCATTGGTTTTGTTGTTAGATACACGCTTTGTTAAATTTTCTTTAATAATACTGTATTTGGCTAACTTAGCAAGGCAATGTACAGTTTGACTTTAGATAATCAGTGAGCTATTATGTTAATTCTTAACTATAGAGGGAATACTGACTTTTTGTGGAACTGATAACTAGATCACACATTATTTCATAGGTCCGCACTCTGATTCCCTTGATAATTTTCCCCGTTTGTGGCAGAAGTAACAATTTGCAGTATTTTTGCATAATGAATCCACTGTACCTTCAATAGATAGTATTTCAATCATTTAAGCTTTTAAAACTTGTTTTAATTTTTTCCCTTTCCATTGGAAAACTTTACTATGATCCTAGGAAATAGCAATAAATCAAAATTTCCAGGGATCTATTATGTTGTGAAGAATGCACATAATGCAGTGCATATCATCTTTAGATTATCTCCTTTCAATTGTTTTGATAGTTCCATAACTATTTTAAAGAAAAAAAACTAAAGTCTCAAGTATTGTATCAACATTTAAACACATACTTTATGATACAGCTAGAATTCTAACACTGTTACTCCTGTGGTCTTTTTTGAAAATCCCTTCTATTTTGTTTTATAAATGTTAATATTTTATGTAAAACTAATGGTTATAACAAAAAATATGTGTGTGTGTGTGTGTGTGTGTGTGTGTGTGTATATATAT
>NW_022900947.1:50351798-50398772 GCF_012274545.1 Fukomys damarensis | reverse complement strand
TCCCATTTTAGTTCTGACAAGAGTTTTTCTTCATGTTGAATTCTCTTTAAACAGACAAAAATATTATTGACCAGGTATTAATTTCTTACTGCTGTAATCATAGCTAAACTGGAATGTACAATACCAGACAATACACATTCTCAAAATTGAGAAATTAACTGATGATTTAGCTCAGTGGCACCATGCCTACCTTGTAAGTGCAAGGTATTGAGTTCAATCCCAGGTACCAGCAATAATAATAATAATAATAATAATGAGAAATAGTAAATAACATTTTCCAGTTTATTCAGTCAAAACCTAAGTACTATTTGAACAGTGTATGTGCACGCTGTTTAAAAAGAATACATGACTGGATTATTTGCTTTTATCTCTTTCTAGGCTAGACAAGAGGAAATAAGAGTACTAGATGGTTGAGGACCAACAAATTTTTTTGTGGGTGAAGAAATTGATACTACATGGTAAAATTTTGTAGGATTTAACTACCTCTTTTAAGTTCTTTAAAAAACTCTCAGGAAATTTCTAAAATTCTTTAAAGATTAGACATATTAATATGTGCATTGAAAACTAAAGAACAGCCATTTTTCTAGAATGAATCAGAATATATATTTCTATTACAAATTAAACCATTCTTATTTAGAGTACAATATGGATATACTTAACTCAAAGGTAACAGGTTTGAAAATAGTAAAGGAGGTGTGCTAAATTATTTCAAAAGAAGAATGCTTTATAGACTGTGTGCTTTAGGTGGTACTGCTAGTAGAATAAAAGTGGTTGGATCTTAACTTTGGCATATAAGGAGAATTGAGAAAAAAAATTGAAGCAGTAATGCCGAAAATTACATGTAACTTCCTTAAGTGTTTTCACACACATTACTTTTTTCTTTCTCAATTTCTGTGTGTAAATCCAGGCAACAATTGCTACTCCATTTTGCAAGATAAGAAAACCAAGTATAAAAGTAAAAACGGACCTGCTTTATTTTAACCTATGATTTCAGTATCCGTACTAAAGTCAATGCGGTATCTTCAGAGAGAAGAGGGTTTATAAAGGATTCATTTTGACTTGTGTAAGCAGTCGGAGTAACAACAGTTCTCTCTTGTTTCAGTTTCCAAACTTATTTCTCAGTAATTTATTTCTATTCTATCTCCACTACTCTTTTAGCCCCTTCCCCATGGTAGGCAATTTTAAAAGGAAAAAGTTAATACTACTTATTTGCATTTTATATATATTTCCTGCTTAGATTGAGTAGATAAAAATTAAAGTTTTCCAATGAAGTATCAATTTCTTCTTCTACGTATAATTACAAGCAGATTCACTGATGATTTCAAGCTTAAGGCTAACCCAGATGCATATGAGATATTGTCCACGTTTTCTGTGACTAGGTAGCGTCGTATATATGCTGCAGTAAAATATTTCTGAGAAAAAGCATACAGATAATGACAGTAAATGAGGAAATAATCGATTTCCGGCCAAGGTGTATTGAGTTTTACAAATTTATTTCTGCCAAAGATAAGAACGATGGATGGATTCAAAACCTTGAATTCTGCAACGGTTTAAGATACCATGTGCGGTACACCTGTAGGATTTTTTCCATGGTATATTTGTACTAGGAGAAAGTCCACTGGTTTCTGCTTCCCTGTGTAACCTATGCTTCTAAACGTTGCTGTGAGTAGTGACGCATGTGCTGACTTCTTCACTTTCTGTACCTGTGCGGCCCAGGACCAGGAGAGCAGCTACACCATCATTAAGTCCAAGGAGACCTCCATAACTGCAAAGGGCCTGAAGCCGGCTTCCGTGTACGTCTTCCAAATCCGAGCGCGAACGGCAGCGGGCTATGGTGTCTTCAGTCGAAGATTTGAGTTTGAAACCACCCCAGTGTGTAAGTCCTTTTCATTACTGTCAGCTTGGGCCTGTGTGGAGGTCAGCAGCAACCTGGGTATCTCCCAGGTCTGGGGTGCGCTCTCCTCCCTCCCTCCGGGCCCACCTTCTGCCCTGCAGCTCTCAGGCTTGGAGCCCCGTTGCCAGGCTAACCCTAGGCCTGCTCCCTTCTGTCTCCTGTGCTCCACCGGGAGCTGGTGCATTAGAAGATCCAAGAAAAGTTTCAACCTTGCTTTTAAAAACTTTGTTTCCACTATGCCATTCTTTATGGAATTATTGCCATTTACTTTTTACTTGTTTCTTTGAACTGTGCTACTTTAGTCTTTTTACGAAACCCCCCAGGGAGCATTCTTTAGCATTGAATTTGGCAAGAAAATGTTCTCAAAAACCAATCAGGCTTCTTCAAAAAATGACATATCTGACCATTTTTGAATAAAGAATCTGGAAGTCTTACTAAAATATTCTTTGGGTTCTCTTTTTTTCCCATAGTAGTGCATAAAATCTTTTCATCTTTAACACTGATAAATTATTTAGGTGACTGCCCTGTGCTAACGAAAAACACATTAAAAGAAGGTTTGCAAGAAAACTGTAACTTGACTTGTTAATAGGTGCAATTACTGAAACTATTAAAGTTTTGCTAAAAAGAAAATCATGAGGAAGTGGGAGGGGTAGGGGAAAGGAAAGAAGGGAAAAGAAAAATACGAGAAAAGAAAAAAAAACATGGAAACAAAAAGTCTTTGTAAATAGGGAAGGGTGGAGGGGGTGAAGGGAGGCAGGGGAATGGGGAAAAAATAAGAACCAAGATACATCATGTAAAGGTACAAGATCCTAATGATGAATGTAACCATCTATCGGTATTCCTAAAATGTACCAATAAACTTAATGGGAAAATAAAAATAAAATTTTGTGTGAGAAAAAAAAAGAAAAGAAAGAAGAAAATCATATACAGGAATTGTACGAAATGTAAAGTGTGTGTGTATGAACATACTCTTTAAGGCCTAGTTATATAAGAATTGGTGATGTTTGTGTGTTTTGGTTTTTTGAGGCAGAGTCTGACCGTGTAGCCCAGACTGGCTTCAAACTCCTTGTTATACTCCTGCTTCAGCCTCCTAAGTGCTGGGATTACAGTCATGTACTATTATGCCGAGTCTTAGAATTGGTGATTTTAAAATAAGTGAAATAAATTATATGTTTTATTAAGAAATCAACAAAGTAAGAGCTTGGTAGTTAGATCATCTTTGTACTTATTAGAATAACTATTAAAAATTTGTAATTTTACAGCCATGTAGAAAACAAAGTATAATTCTGTTTACAGCAGGCTTAACTAAATTATATGAAAATAATTTTTATTACTTTAAAAATAGCTTCCCAGGTGTTGCTTTAGTGGATTTTGTGTATTAGGGTATAATGTGGAAAATGCTTGACTATTTTTTTCTGTGAAAGGAAAATTCCATTCTTGAACTCTGAATGAAATTATTTTTTTGTTCGTTTTTTTTTTTTTTTTTTTTTTTTTGTACAAGGGATTGAACTCGGGTCCTTGCGCTTGCAAAGCAGGCCACCGAACCGCTGAGCTAAATCCCCAGCCCTCTGAATGAAATTATTGAAATTTGTGTCTCTAATGCATAATTTTCAGAAAAGTTTTCTATTAGAGTTGATGATAATAGGCATAACTAGTCAGAAGATTCTCCTAATATTGGCATTGGATTATTTTATCTCAGACTCTCAGTGTAAATGGATTTATGACAAATACATGTTATATAAATTGGTCATATTAAGTACCCTTAATTCTGTTTAGGTATTTGTTATGCACACCGTTTATGTATTCTACCAATTCTGGGACCAAAGCTGGGATAATAATACAAATATGCAAGAGTGCTTTGACACCTATACAAATGAAAATTCTCATTTTATAATAAATTCTATCCAGGCTTAGGATATTGGCATGTTTAGCAACTAGTTTTTCTTTGGATTTCTGTATTTTTCCTCTACCTTTTGTATTAACTAGTAGTTTTCAGACATACCCAAATTCATCAGCCACACAACTGAAAGACCTAATCCACAGGTCTTTGGTCATTAATATGTACGCAGTCTCACTGGAGAATATCTAGTTTTAAAATTTTTTCTTGTATCATTCCTAGAGGAAAAGAAATAGCACCCAACTTTTTTTCTACAAAAGTAGAAGTTAATAGGTAAATATTCTAGGGCTGTTTCCCACCTTCTACTTATTAGAGTCAAATCTTATTTCTTCCTTGAGTATGCATACATATACTTGCAAGGATATGAAGACATTTCTGCTGTTCAGAAGTACCTATTCTTGTCTCATCTTCATGTGGAATCCCTCTGGGTAACTCAGTGAGAATGTGTAAGCGCCAGTCTCCATACATGGTAGGCTTTCAACTAATCGTCAGAGTTATGCCTAATGTGAGCAATGCAGACAAGAAAAATACACTCCGCTTATTGATATTGGATAAAATATTTGTTTAAAAATGAATTTAGAATAATGACTTTGTTTTATTTAGTCCTCATATTAAGGTAAGTGGCCGGCCATTTCTCCTTTCTCAAGGCTCGCAGTGCACAGGGAGTCAAAGAAGATACCCAGCAAGTTAACAGTGTTTATGATTTTTGTAGATTTCATGTTGTAGGCATTTTATATTTATTTTTTATTTTGTTATTTGTTTTTGGTACCGGGGATCGAACTTGGGACCTTGCGCTTGCAAGGCAGGCAGCAGAACCACTGAGCTAAATTCCCCGGCCCCTATTAATTTTATTGGACAACACTTGATATACTCTTTGGTGAAATCTTTTTAATAATTTAATTCTGCAGTTATGCACATCATATCATAGCTTAATTCTTCACATAATATTTTCTTGACAGTTCTTGAATGCAAGAAGTATAGTATTTCAAACATACTTTCTGCTAAAGTTGTCAGCATTTTCCTTCTAGTGGTGACAGTCAAGAATACTGATTTTAACCACTTATTATCACTAACAGTCTATTCTGTCATTCAAGTGAATAAAGGTAGAACATTATTTCAAAATTACCTTGAACACAGTTTCAAAACTAATTTTCTAATTATTTGCTCAATTCACAATAAGTACACAAAAACAGCACACTGATCTTATGTTATTAATTTAATATTTAAAATTTATTATTTTATTGTACATTAGTCATTTACTTACAAGAAAGTTAAATTGTTATGAAAGTTTTTCCTTTTTCTACCTATCTTATAAATGAAAAATATAGCCCTAAAGCCAAGTGCAAATAATAAAACAACTGAAAAAAATTTATTTTAGAAAGATTGCATAAAGTGTGAATTTGAATGGGAAATCTCCACTCATTTTTAATCTCCCAAGCCTTATTTTTATTATTATTCTCTTCATTTTACTTTTATTGGGATTTGAAAAAAATTTAAATTGACTACTTATATTACCCATATTCTCAATATAAGTGATTAAAAAGAAAATAAAAACTTGCCAAAAATCCTGGCATGATATCACAAAGCTAATCCTAGCATTCTGGGAGGCTAAGACAAGAGGAGCACATTTTCAAGACCTATCTGGGCGAGTTAGCACTGTCAAAATGAAATGGGTGGTGGGGGTTGTTTGGAGGTTGGAAAGGTGAGGAAGAAAGAAAGAAGGAAAGGAAGAAGGAGGGAAAGAGAAAGAATAGAAATGAAAAGAAAAGAAAAAAAGCGGAGTATGTAGCTCAGTGTGAAGGCCCTGGGTTCGGTTGCTAGAACCAAACCAAGCCAAACAAACAATAAAAAATTAAGGAAAATGCCAACCAAAATACCTACCGTGAATGAAACCAGTCAGCTAAACTATCCAGCTCATTTTTTGCTTTCTTTTAACGTGTTTCAAAATTTGAGTTTCCCTAAATCTTTCTCAGACTCTCTTACCCCAAGATTTAATGACCATATTTGTATTTCATAAATGATTATTTAATGTATCACTTACTTTTACCTCGCTCTGTTTGACTCAAAACGATGTGGCCCAACTGTTCATGTATGAGGGTCTTATATTGTGGTTTAGAATATATTGCAGCCGAGAATCACATGCAGTTGTATACAACACACATTGTTTAGTTTTTCCCAGGGTCAGCATTTTTCAAAACTGTTGCTTACTGTTACATCTAGAATATTGATATTGATACAATTCATACATTTTGATTATATTTTCTTATACAACTTTGTACAGGTAGGTGCGTGTGTGTATGAACGTGTCTATATAATAAGGTTACATATAATATTTAACCATCTTCTGGAAATCATTTTGTCATTTAACACAATTTCCTGGTGCTATGTCCATTGATGTGTGCCTCAAATGTATTAGCTTTTTTTATTACATAATATTCCACAATATATATGGACCACAGTTTCTTTATCCATTCAACTCTTAAAGGATTTCCTTCTGATTATAGTTTTTGCTATTACTACTAAAATACTACAAGGGCCGGGGATTTAGCTCAGTGTTTCTGGTGCCTGCCAAAAACAAAACAAAACAAAAAAAACAAAAACAAAATTTATAAATATTTCTGTACACATTTTATATATCCTCTTAACTTTTTTGTTTCCCTGTGATAAATTCCCAAATGGTAATTGTATGTTTCATTTTATGTGAAATGTCACGTCTCTTTTCCAGAGTAGTTGTGTCACTGCACAGTTCCATAAGCTGTGCTGTGTGAGTGACAGCTTCTCCATGTCTTCATCATGATACATTGTTACCACCGTTTGCTCATTCATTCACTAGTAATTTGGGCTAGGTGTCCCGTAATGTCTCACCGTGGTTCTAGTTTGAATTTCCTTCATTAGCTAATGAGGTGTGACACCCTTTCTTGTGTTTGTTTGCCTGCCATGGTATTTTAAATGTTCCTATTGATTTCTATGAAACCTGATTTTGTTTTTGTTTTGGTACCGGGAATCACACTCAGAACCTTGTGCTTGCCAGGCAGGTGCTGTGCTGCTGAACTAAATCCCCAGCCCTTTGAACTGTTCCCAGTTACCAAAAATTCCAACTCTGATCTGGTTCTCCTAGTTAGGTAATTTCGTAAATACCTATTTCTATGGCAGAAAAAAATCTCAAGTTTGAAGCCTGGTATTCTAAAGTCTTTATAACTTAACGTTTATTTTCAGCTTAAATTTTTAGAGAGTATGAAAGTGCATACTGATTGTAAAAATAAACCTGGCTATGTATTACAGAATAATAATTGTCACAGTTGGTATCTTTTCAGCACTGTGTGCTACATGGCTTCAGACTTTGCTTTTCAGGGTTCCCAAAACAAACTTCAGTTATTTGTTCACAGTTGTATCATCAGCCAATTTTTAATAAATATACAAAAGAAAATAGGAGTATGGCTAAGTTTTACCTTTAAATATTACAAATTTTACAGTGTTTTGAAATGATAATTGTAACTTATACTGGCTCTAACATTTCCCCCTCTTAAAGATTAAGGAATACGAAGGCATTGATAGACTTGTAAGTTCTATACTTTCATCTAATATAATAATGAGCATGGATATCCTCACCGTAAAGAAAGCAAAAAAAGAAACCAAAATCTAGACAAATGATATCCTACTAGAAATGGCTCATAAATTAATCATTGCATGTGAAATACTCAGTAATTAAAACTCATCAAAACCTTAGAAAATACTGCAAATTTTAAAAAGTAGATAATGAAAATATAGTCCTTAAATTTTTCGTAGCCCCTGATTCAACTGCCCGTGATTTGTTTAAAAGACCTGAATTCAGGAACATTAGATAAAAACAGAAATATGAATATTTGTGATTTGACATTACTTTTAAAATTCTATCATATTATATTAAATTAAATATCTGGGAATTTCGGGTATCCCATTAACAACTGTTTTAATGCAAGACATATCTAAGTGCATTGTTCAACATACTGTTAAATTAGCTCTGAGCAGTTATTACAAATCAATCATTTGAGCCTATCAACCACCTATATTTCTTTCTCAAATTTAATAGTTTTGTCAGATTGAAGTTTCCTTGTTTGTACTTCTACCCCTCACCCATCCATACCCATTTCCTCCAAAACCATATCTTTGAGAGTTATCAAATTGGGACATTCAGACCTGACATACTTGTCAGAGTCATATTAGAAGGTCTTTTGAATGTTGGTCTGGGAAATGGGGAATATTCTTCCATAGGAAGTAGAATCTTGGTAAGTTTTTGGTCAGGGAAAAATCATCAAAGTCATATTTTTAGGCATTTAATATAAGTACGTACAAAACAAAAAAATCCCCTAAAACACTGTAAATCATATTCCAGCATTTTGATCATAGGGATTTGAATCAAATAAGTGTGCAGTGGAAGAGAAGAAGTGATGCATGAAGAAAAACATATGAAACATGAGAATATTTAGTAAGCAATGAGCAAGTAGAGGTTAAGAAACATTCAGCGATCATTAGATCATTAAACCAGAAATAGATCTAATCATTTTATTAAGTTATGATTATTTGTTGATCTGCTTTTTTATTGCCCTTTAGGGTAGATGTGGCATAGGGGTCAACATTAAACATGCTTATGTTTATGTATCAATAAAATCCAAACAGAGGAGAAAGCAGACCTTACTTTTTTAATGTAGAATGTTGCTTAAGAGAGAAATAAATATTTTAAATATTTAACCTTTCATCTGATACTTGTAAATTAGTGTTGTAAGCAAAGAAGTATCTGTGAGGGAAGGGGATAATGGAGGAAAAGAGAAGAATAGCAAGAGGGGAGAGAAATGAGGAGGGTCCGGAAGTAGGATTTGTCAAGTTCACTCAGAAGATGTGGAAGAGAAAGTGGAGGCAACAGAATGTACAATTCAATGCTGTAGAGAGGAATGAAAAGAAAACATTTTGTGGGACACCACAGGCAGAAACAAGGAAAAAATGTCAAGAACGGCACATTGATAAGGTCAACAATGTCAAATTCTTTATCATGATGCTTTGCAAGATAAATAAAATATCTATTACATTTAATAAATATCATGCATAAAGCTCAATGGCAAAAGAAAAAGTTTAGAGAGAATTTAATAATGTTGACCCTGAGAAAGTGAGAAAAGATACTGACAAATACCAAGTAAACAGAATGATAGATTAGACAAGACAGAGTAAGCAGAAATGGTACCTATGTACTTACTTATAACTGTCAGCAATTGAAGCATTATGCTAATTACTTTGTTGCTGGTATCTACACTTTTACAAAAAATAACAATGATCCTGGGAAATTCTTTCTATTTTGAAGGTGAGGAAATAACTCTTTTAATGATGAAATAATTTCCTTGGCCCATAAGTCCAGTGTATGTTGTACATTTTTTTTCACATTCATGTTGAACAACAGTGAGTTTAGGTATAAGGATTTATTTTTCCCAAAAGGAGATATCCTTTCATGCTTGTACAGAAAAAAGAAACAGCCGTTAAGGGGCAAAAAGCACCTCCAACAGGGAGGGCATGAAGAAACAAGAAGAGGGAAGTGAAAGAGGAGATTTCACAGTGGAGTTAGGTAAAGCAAGAGGAGGTTATGCAGTGACACTTAACCACAGTTGACCACTTGCTTTCAGCTATAAAGTATTTAGTATTTCTAAAGTGTTCAAATTGAAAATGGATTTAATATACTAAGGAAATGAGAAAGCCTTATTGTGACAGTGATTCTGTCTGGACATTAATGCAAGAATCAAATGCATTCAAGCAGCTATAGCAGCTCACTAGAAACAATATTGAGTTCACATAACATGGACTCAGGCCTGCATACTTTTCAGTGATGGGTGGGGAGTCACTGGAAAGAGCAGTAATAGAAGTGACCTTAGTTTAGAGATGTAGAAGGCAAATCTTGGGCAGCCCTACTAGTGATCATGGGATAGTTTTCCTCCAATTTATATTGCATACTGGGAAACAAATTTCTTATCGTGGACCTCAGCTCAGAAAGAAAAAAAGAGAGAAAAAAAGAGAACAGGGCCATGGAAGTATAACTCATCACTCAAAGTAAGAGATAGTAAGAACATAGACTTACAAGTGAGAGTTTTGCTCAAATTTGCTGTTGGTAATACTGGATTCTCAAGGCCTGACTGAAAGGGTTGATATGTAGATCAGGCCAAGAAAGTGATCAAAAAATTTTGTAGTTGAGGATAAAAAGTTTCTAGGGCAAGGCAATTAGATTAGAAAGGGAAATTTAAAATCCAAAGACATTATTGGACCAAAATCTGCTAAATGGTGGTTAAAAAACAAAAACAAAAACAAACAAACAAAAACAACAGAACCCACTATGGTTGTTACTAGTTCTAATGACTTAAACTTCTCTATTATGGAGGCAAAACTGTGCTGCACTGAAATTATCAAAATGCTTATGTCATTAAACAAGAAGCACACCAGGTACCCCATGAAAGGTTCTTGAGAACCTTAGTAAAATTTAATTTTCTCTATATGTTTCTTAGCCCAAAATGTATCTTAGTTATCAAAACAAAGGAAAAAAATTCTTGCTTATTTTGGTACATCTATGTAATAATGTTCATATTTAAGTTATCATATTTATAGCAAGTATATTATTAAAATAGAAAATATTTTATGCAAATTATGCATTAAAAGTGATATAAGCAAGTCTAATCATACTACACATTTCTGGAAGTTGAAATTTATGCCTTGATAATTTTCAAAAAGTAAAACTATGAAGTATACATACTGATTATATTCAACTTGGAATTATGTTTTACTTTCAGATTACATTCAGACACTGATACTGTGTTTAACTTCTTTGGGTTTACAGTCACCTTAGTTTGTACTTTATGTCCATGGAGAAAATCATTCTGCGTTAATCAGGGTTTTTTTTTTTTTTTTTTTTTGAAAACAGGGAGATACAAATTCTAAAAATCTCAAATCTCCTCTACTTAACACCTTTTTTTTTTTAGAGGAAGGTGTGTAAAAGCAATGAGGCTGCTCTGTTTATCCTGCAGACCTCAGGCTCCTAGATGATTGCTGTGCAAACAGTATACATTAAAATTTTATAATGACAATAATCAATGACTTAGGGATGCTTTCAGATTTCTATTTGGAGAGTAAATATTTTCTCCTAAGGGTGCCTTTTCAATTACATACTTTTGGGAAGAGTTATTATGGAGAAAGCCAAATGTGAGTGAATTGCTTAAACTATAAATTGATTCCCAACTACTGGCAGCTCTTCTTTTGGATGCACACGACCATGTGAACTGTAAGCTCTGTTTTCTGTGTCTCCAACAGCAGTGGCAGCATCCAGCGATCAAAGCCAGATCCCTATCATTGCTGTGTCCGTGACAGTGGGAGTCATTCTGTTGGCAGTGGTCATTGGCTTCCTCCTCAGTGGAAGGTAAGAGAGGAGCCAGGGTGCTCAGCTCTCGAGGCGGATCTCTCCTCGCCTTGATCTGACCCCTGGGCTGTTCCGCACAACCCAAACAAATCAGGCAAGTAGACTGTCAGGAGCTAACTTCAATGCAGGATGGATTTCTTAAGCCTTATCTTGTCCAAATTAGTTCAAATTATGCAGCAAACAGTTTTTCTTTTTTGGGTATGCTCTTTTCACAATAGTAGGACTGAAGTGATCTTGTTCATTCTGCTAATATAACTACATTTCTTCTTTTTTTTTTCTTTTTATTGAGGTTATTGGTACAATCTAGGTATACAATACAATTACATTCATCATTGGGATTCTGTACCTTTACATAATAGGTCTTGATTCTCATTTTTCCCCTTGTCCCTTCCCTCTTCTTCTTGTATACTTTATATTTAATTTAGTTATGTCCTTTTGCAAAATATATGTCATTGCCTACTTCAGTTTTAATTAAAACTTGGGAAGACCTAGGATTGTATCTAGTAGATGTTTAAGCAACAGGACTATTTCTATAAATCAGACGTTCTGGCAAATAAACAATTTGAGAAATAATGAATTTTTTCAATACTTATTTTTATTTTCAGCTCCTGAATGTTTTCAACTAGAATACATCAATCATGGTGTATACTGACTTAAAGTAAATTTCCATGCTAAAGGACACTTGAATATGTACGTTATGTCACTTTTTTCATCTTGAAGATATAAGACATATAATCCCATAAAGGACAGTTTGTAGAAATTTTTGCTGAAATTGAGCTAAGCATAATAAACTTTCCAAAAAATACACTGAGTAAATAAATAGATCTGTTGTTGTAACAGACATGTTTTTATGGAAATGTGGAAATATTTCCATATTTTTTATCCAAACTGTTGTGAAAAAGAATATTCATTAGTGAGAATTCTCCATTTGAAAATTTAGTTTGGTATTGTGAAGCCATTATAGAAAAGTTGAAAATATTCATAGGAATATTTGAACCTGACAAAAAGTGTGAAAATGTGCTACAAGTTCCAAAAACAGTCAGAAAATCAATTTATTCATATTGATTTTGCTAGTTTCCTACTCTGTTACTGTTGACTTTTCACAAAGTAATCAACCCACAGAATTAGGCATTTTTCAATATTGTGTTCTGAAAAGATTTGTGTCCATACCCTTAAATCCTAGTGGCAACAGTTTATTTTCATTAAGCCTGTCTAGTTCCTTTGAGTATGCTTACTTCTTCTAAACTCAAACATTTAAGAGTGTTCAGAGTTTTCTGAAGAATACATGGTAAAACCAATTTCTCAGTTTCAGCTTTCAAATTCCTAGTTTCAGGTCAGCTCTGCTGTGTTGAGGAAGACTAAGCCCAGCCCAGCTGCAGGGCTGGTGCTGTCTGTGTCACTTGCTCTTCTGTTGGAAATCCTCTGGGGAGGGTGCCTACCGAGTTCCCTGCGTTATGAGCTGCCTACCCCAGTTCTGTCATGAAATCTTTTCAGCTAAAAGACTAACACAGTTTCCCCAAAGATAAGGAGAGGTTTAAAAATGTGCATAAGCAAATTTTTATGCATGAAATTGTTACTGTATCATTTTGTTAATGTATATTCATGAATTTCAAGGGACATTAGTCATCTGATAAAAATGTCTTTGGCTAATGTGTTTTACTATTTGAAAAAGTAGTTTATACTTCTATACATATGCTTATTCAAAAGCTAAATGGTATGAGTCTTGGAAGACTTTTGTCTATCTCAGCTCAGGCGTTGGACTTCACTATCTTTGCAAATGAACATAAAACTAAATTAAGGAATGTAGCCAAAATCTAACACAAATTTGGGAGAGTATGTTGAATTCTGGCAAACTATCAAAAACTGCTTGTCCTAGCAATGATATATGGGTGTTAAGGTATGTATTTCTCCCTGTCTGTGCCCAAATATATCCAATAAATCCACACTATGAAAACACTCACTTGATGATATTAGGGCTATCTTCTTACTTTAATTGTTTCTCATGGGTAACTTTTTTAATCTTGTTAATTAGGCATTGTAACCAGAAATGTGATTGTAGGTAATATATCTTTTAATTGAAAATAGTATTGGGGCCGGGGATTTAGCTCAGCGTTTCGGTGGCCTGCCTCACAAGCGCAAGAATCCAAGTTCGATCCCCGGTACAAAAAAATAAAATAAAATAGTATGACTTCTTAGTGATTATATAATTTTATTTAATTTTGATATATTGTAGAAATATTGATATTGCTGTGTGTATTATTATTCTTTTACAGTTTATATTATCATTAGGCCTGAGAAAAGATATATTTTAAAGGTTAATATTAACTGACAATTTGTATTCTTATTCATATGAAAAAAAATCGTCACAGGCCATACCACATTGAACATTATAGGACTAATTTATCTCAAGGAAAAATATCAACTTTAATTTATTGTAAAATACACTCAACGATTAAAAAAGAAATAAAATACAGAGACTTCCCATTCTTTCAAGGCTTAGGTTGAGTATGCACCAATCTTTTGGAATCTTCCTAACTAAGCATTGTTTAAAATGATATAGATAAGTACCAAATTTGAAAAAGTTTTATTTTTCAAAAAATTGGTAAGGGGGTCATCTCTTTTAAAGTTTTTCATTATTCCATAAAGCACTTTCTGCAGGGATCAAATTTTCTTTTTACTACTTTTTTCCAATTAATCTTTAAGTGATTTTTTTCATTGGATTTCAAAATTATTGACATGCCATCAGCAATCAATGATTAATTACCCTAGGATGATTACAAATTAAACCTCCTGATATGTATATTGTAGGTGTTCTTTTGCTTTTTTTTTAAATTAGTAACAACATTAAACATTGATGTCTTTCTTCATCCTTTTCCTCTTATATGTACTATTCTGGATGTATAAATGTGTACTTTCTAGATGTAGAAATGGTTTAATCAACATTTTTCCATCAGGCTGTTATCTTTTAATTATATCTATAAGACATTCTTTTACTACATTTTTTCCTGTTTCTTTTCTTCAATTAAATTGACTTTTTTCTTCTGTGTGTGCATTTCAAGCATAAGGCCTAAATTCCAAATATTGACTCTTAAGTTCTCCTAAGTCTAATATAAATTTCAAATTAATAGGATTTAGTGGTAGAAAAATACAAAGTAAAACATCTAACATCCAGAAGTGATTCTTCTTAGTACTTTTTCCAATATAGACTTCATGGGATTAATGAACTTTTTCTAATACTTTGTTTCTGATCTCTCACATGTCACATGTTCATAAATGTAATTGCATCTCAGAAAAATTCCAGAACTTACTTTTCATTTTAAATTAGTTCCATATGTACACTCGGAGGTAAAAGGCACACAGATGTGCTCCTGTTTACACATGCTGTTGCATATAAGCAAACAAAAAAGACATAAAATAACTTAAATCTTTTTGCCAGTTTTGAAACTATAAAGTGGAAAATAGCTCCTTAAGAAGAAGAAAAATTCTATTTTATTGCTTGGCTTTGTGTATGATTTCAAGGCTATTCATATGTGACTTTCATGCTAAGATGTTCTTGATCTCAGAAGTTTAGTCGGGAAGTGGCTTATTTTCTGTGAAAGCATTATTTTCACTTCTATGTCCTGGTCTTCTTTAAGTCATGTTCCTGGACTTAGTACTATATCCTATTTCCTTCTATCTGCCATGAAACCATAACAACTCAGTACTTTTGATATGTTCTGCATTTTCTTAAGGCGAACATTTTTCAGAAACCAGTGAGTACAATGTATTTTGAGACTGAGTTATCAAAATTAAAATACCATGAACATGTAAGGAACATCAAAAACAAATAGTTTTGTGTAAAGCACAGATTTAAGTTTTTTCTCTTTGTTGTTGTTATTATTGTTGTTGCCGTGAAAATACTAGGGTTTGAAGTGTTCTCAAACCTTCAGAGAATCTCTTGCCTGACGTAAGTAGCAGGATAGTAGTACTGATGACGATATGTACCACACTGCCCAATGTTGACTACCAAAGATCTGCTACTTGGAGTCATTCTCAAGATTTCACATGGGATTTTTCACACCATTTGCAGCAGCATTCGTTTCATGTCAGTTGATAGCTGATGAAGTTACTTCCTCCCATTCCCTAAATGCCCTCAGAATGGCCTATCCGAGACATGTGTCCTGGTTCTTCCTGCTGCCTCCTGCTCCTCTGCCCCAGGAAACAGTGATTCCTGTTCACCTTTTCAACTCCGCATCAATCTCATGCTCTCCCTTGCCCTTGAGGACTGGTGATCCCCTCCTTGGCACACCAGAGCTGCATGTTCTCACGTGGGTCTTTTGCTGGGTTTTTGTCTGTCTCTTCAACTGGGATAAGATACAAGATCACAGAAGAGAGACTTTTATCTGTGCTTCTGTCACACTTGCCACACCAGGAAACTGTGTAGAACACATAGCTGTTTAGTGGACACCTGGGGCTTGAATCCAGTCCTGACTTTAAGACCGTTACTCTTCACTATAAACCTTCTGAGTGACTGGCAGTCATTCTGCTTGTGAACTCTTTATATAAAATCTCTGATTCTCTACTACTAAAATAATGGCACTAACCTTTCAAAACTTTACATATCAATCAGGAATATGAATAAAACATTTTTTAGAAGTTAGTGTCAGCAGTACCTTGACTAATGTACATGAAAAATACATTAGGTCTTAGTGGATTCTTTCTATACTCTTCGCTGGAAAATTGTACCTGGTATATAGTATTTATTCTAAAATCACCCACAGCAAATGTCACCCACTCCATGACCATTGCTAATTTTTTGAAAATTGGTTAGTTTCAATTCTGTGTACTCAAAGTCTGCTTGTCCAGTGAAGTATTTAATCTTATCACTTACTCTGTTTCCTGATACATCTGTATTCATTTCAAACACGCAGACTGTGGTTTAGGGTAATGATGCTCACTCACAATATGACTGCAGGAGGGACCTGGATTTCAAGACTCTTGAAAAATGTGCTTTAAACTATCTTTCCAGTATTGTCATTGTCTTTTAACTTAGGTTTATTTAGTTGCAAATGACAAAAGGCAAGTTCACAATGTCACAGTCCATAAAAGAATGATAGATCACATAGCTGAAAAGTTTTTTTAATTTATAATTAAAAGAAAAAGAAAATACAAGTACTGACAGGCGCAAACATTAAAATGATATCTGGTATCCAAGAAAGTTTTGACGCAGTATGGTATTTAAAGGCTCTAATCAAAAGCTGGAAAAAAAATGAGGCAATTGGGTGGAGCCCAGGAACACTCTGACATCCAGAGGTACAGTGAAGGAAGAAGACCCATTTGAAACGGACAAGATGAGTGACCCATCAGGTGGCCAGAGACCAAGTGATTATTGGATTATTGAAGAGGAATGGTCATTGCTTTGAACTGAGGTGGGAGGGCTCTTACTCTTCCTTTCATCCTTAGAGTTCCCATGAGCTCTGACAGAAATGTTTTACCCAGATCCACAGAATGAATCAATCAGCAGAGCACTGAGCCCTTAACTAAGCAAAGGATGGAAAATTTACCTTACAGTGCCTGGCCCAGCATGATGGGTGCTCATGCCAGAACCTGACAAGAGGGCTGGTTCCACGCAATGCACATGAACTGAAGAGGAGGAAAGAGGCTCTCACTCTGTTCCTGTTTTTGTAGCCTTCCTTTTCTCAGGATGAGTTTCCTGCAATTGCTCAGTAAACCTTGCCTCATTTCTCATTCTTTCTGTCAAGGCCTCCCTTGATTCCTTTTGCCAAATCATTCTCTCGTTTCACTGAGGTATTAGAACAATCCATTAGTATTTTTCATAGAATTTAACACTTTCAAGCAAAAACGGTAAGATATTGAATAAATATCTTCCCTCTTCTGTCTGCCAGTAAGTACTTCTGTGGCTTTCCCACATAACCCGATTGAATGAATACCTCATAAATTATTGAATTAAAGATGAACTGCGCATTAATCTCCATTTGAAGTTCTTTGTGCATTTTTCTCTATTAATGATAATTTGAAAAATGAAAAGTGTTAGTATCTTTAACATGAACATAATGGAATATCCAACCCATAACTATGTTTTCTTAAACTCTTGGGGCCATCACAAAATAAATACAGTGATTCCAAGAAATATTATATACTAGTTATGAAATCTTCCCAATAGTATGACAGTATTTATTTTGTATGTACACATTCTCACGCTAATAGTATGTACTTGGTATTACCTGGCAGAAGTAGCTTTTCTAAATAATAATTTATAATAATAAGACTAGTTTTATTTCTCTCCTGATTCTCTGCAGTTTAGGAACATCATAGCTACACTGATATACTTGGCCTCTCTCACACATGTGGATTATATAGATTCAGAGCTTGCTGCCTGCTGTGGTGGTACTTTCTTGCAATCATAGCACTCCAGAGGCTGAGGCAAGAAAAGCTTTGCAAATTTGCCAGTCTGGGCTACACAGTGAGTTCAAGGCCAGCCTGAACTAAAAGAACTTGCTAAATTTTAGCCACAAAAATCCATTATATACCATACCTTATCATTATTTTAAAATGAAATAATATGAAAATATTTTCAACTTCACCATTCATCCTTGATTTTAGAAAAGGAGTCCTTAAAAGTACATCGTGTTGGTTTTTGAGTTAGCAATAAATGTGACTTTCTAAAATAATACATCCAGACATGTATATTGATTTAACATATGAGAGTTGTTTCCCATCTATTTTCTCATGATTACATGCTTTTTCTTCAAAGGCTTTGCATCAGAAATAATTAGCAAGCAGAACATGATTTATTAATGACTGACAAATGGGGATCAGGGTAGAGCAGTGCCAATAGGACCGGGGGCATGGCTACAGCTAATTGCCCACAGTGGGACGTAAACTGTCCCAGGAAACTGAAGCTAAGATGGTTGCTGGCTCATTTGCTCGACACTATCAAACATCCCACCTGCAGTTTTTCATAGATCGAACATGTAAATATCACTATAACTTTCAGGAAGTTGTCCTGAAGCTAGCATGTCAAAGGAAAAATTCTATAGTACTGGAGATAGCAATCTATAACATTGATTGACAGAGACGTAAATTGTTTTTTAAAAAGAATCTGTAGACGTACAGATCTTGCCCAGTACAAAACAAAAGGCAAGGCAAAAGCCTAGCAAAATACACAGTGTGTCTGAAGTTCTATTTGCCCAAAGCCCTACTTCCAGACCAATGTGATCCCAGATTAAGTGGAGAGCAGCTTTGGAGCTGGAAACCTGGGTGGGTCTCCCCGGGTGAGCACCTCTGCTGGTGTCTGGGGACTTCTCTTCATCCCTGGAGGGTCCCAGGAACGTGAGCTGTCACAGAACCCAAGACCCAGCTCCATAATACAAATCTCTGTCCATGCCGAAGGGTAGAAGAAAAAGAACAGAAAAATTTCACCATAAAAGCAACTCGTTCCTCAAGCCAATTCTCATTTTTGAGAAACAAAGCAGAGAGCTCCAAATGATGTGCCCAAAGCCACATGTCCAAACCCGCGCTTCAAAAGGCCTAACAAATACCAAGACATGAATCAATGTTTTTAATGGATTAAAATCTCAAAAAGCCAACTTTTCTATTCCATGTGGGAGAGCCAATGGCTGTGATAGATCCAATGCTGTGAAGTGTACTTAATTCCGTTTATCCCATTTAACAAGTCCCTTTTCCACTCCTCACTTCTTGCTGCCCTCATGATTTCATACTCTAATAACATTTTAACCTCACAGAAAAATGACCCACTGCTGCGCCTTAGATCAGCACACCCTGCATACTTCCCCTACTCTCCTGTACCCACCAGTGATACTGAGAGCAATACCACTCCATTTTAGGTGTCATGTTTGGGTTTTTGTTCGCCTTCACTGCAGTTTCTTGTTGATGACCTACTACATTTTCTTCCTCCTGGTAATATTAAGTGTTGAGATCAACGTATCCATGATAGTCATTTTTGAGTTCTTGTCCCGTGTATTTTTATATGAAGTTCAGTTGTATGTGATCAGAAGAGGAAACCCAGAAAAAGGTCAGGAAAACACACTCAGTTAGTACTCAGGTCCTAGGAGAGAAGCAGAGCAGGGTGTGCAGTGTAGAATTTTAGTTTTTCTTTTATGTGGTTTTAATTCTGTAGACTTTTGGCTTACAGGAGATGTTTCTAGATGCTTATCGCCTTGGCCTGCGATGATTAAGGCAGAGGCAACAGGCCAGATATAGGGTTTTATTTTTGTTTGTTTGCTTTACCCTTTTCCTGGACCTGTTTCCACCCTGGAAGGCATCATCAGGTTGTCAAGTCTGTTCATTAGGTTTCCTTAGGCTGTTGCAGAACAACTTTACAATTCTTCCATAGTGTGCCTCCAGAGGCTGTGGGGGTTATGGAAATATTTTGGTGTTTTTGGCTGAGGATTGTGGTAGCACATTTAGGGATGTCCCTGAATAGATCTCTGTCTTTTCCCTACCCCGTCTTCTCTGTCACCATCCCTGGTCTGCTCCCCATGGCAGAACCAAGCAGCTTTGTTTCAGCATATTTTCTTGTCATGACAGTCCTACCTCGTAGCTTGTGGACCAAGGACCGGATCCCTGAAGTTTGAGCCAAACAAAATTCTGCTCCTTCTGTTGTGGTACAAATTTGTGATTCATGTTGAATTTCAGGTGAATTCACCTAGCTTTGAGTGCTTGATATTTTAATTGAGTTTGTTTAGGGCTTTCACGTTTAATAGGAAAAAGATAATTGATTTTAAAATATGAACAAGTATTTCATATAGGAATGTATAAGATCAACATGGCATTGAAATATAGAGCAAAGCATTAAAGAAAGACCTTTAAAACGTGAGAATATAAGAGGAAGTCAAGTACCTTCTACCTCAAAACTAATTTTTCCTCCACTTGCTGGGATAGCACCACACAGATTTGGGGCACACATTGTCTGTGAGACCATCAGACATGCCAGCCAGTGTCACAAAGCTTCATTTTAAAGGATATGAATCCAGTTACCACCATGTAACGAGTACACATATTAAACCTTTAGAATGATTCTCATTTTCTTCATTCACTGCAAATAAAATTATCAGAAAATATCAGTCTGTAGGTCCAGTCTTCTTCAGAAAACTTTCAAGATGAAAGCCACTGACAGAACAGGTTATCTGATTATGCCAAAGATGATCAAAAGTTTCACAAGGCAGTAATAAATCAAACGAATCCAATGTTTGCACGTAAGAGATGTTCATCAGATTTGAAAAGTGAAAGCCCAATGCGATAAGTCAGAATTCTGCCTTTGTACACTTGCACTTGCACACATGAGGACTCTGATTTTTCTCATGTCAATCTCTGATTTTGTCCCAACAGTCCTACTGTTCCTGTTTCATATGTATATTTAGTGGTCTCTTGAATTCACCTGCTTTCTACTAGTTTGGAAAATAGAGGGCTAGGATAAATCTTTTCCTGGAGTCTGAAAAAATTGTAAGTAATTGCTTCAAGCCTTTGCTAGTGGATACTGTCCTTGGGCCTCTAAAGGGAAAGAGCTTTCCAATGTCCATTTTACCACCCAGGATTATCTGCCTGAGTCTATGTCTTTTAAATCTTTATCCAAAAAATTGAAATAGAAAGGAGGTTCTTCTGTGATTTCAAATGTCTTGGTAAAACTTATGCAGTTCAGACTACTTTTTCCCAAGGGTCCCCAGCCTATAGTAACTTGACCTGTTGTGGATTTCTAAGTCTGAAAGTTTTCCAAAGGATGATCTCAGGGCACCGTGGTTCCGGAGGTGAAGATCAGCACTCATGCCCCACCCACTTACCTACTGCACGTGTGAAGCAATTCTAACTACAATCCACCACTCTTATGTTGTGTATGTATGCAGAGTATTGACATAATCTGTATTTATCACTCTCACAATACTTCATATTTAGCACTTATGGCAAATAACACAATATATGATTTTAATATTAACAATCAATACTAGTAGTAAATAAAATGTACTTACATGGAAGTTAAACAATGTAACCTTTATCTTCCTCCAAAATCCCTCTTATAATAGGTTGAATTACCATACTATCTCCATTACAAAATGCACACATTCCTTGGGTTTTTGCTAATTCCAATGATTTTTTTTTAACCTAAGAGTGAAATACTTAAATTGAAGCCTGAGTCCATTTATTTGTTCACTTTAAAAGTTTATGCTGATACACACGATTCAACTGTAGAAAAGTACTGAATAGTCACAATGGAAAGAGCTAAAAATAGAAATCACATTGTGATCCTTCACTTAACTTTTTTCTATTTTCTCTCTTTTTTTTTTGAGCCTGCTCATTTTAATTGATACTCTTTTATTAAGATTAGTAAGCTTTTAAAATGTTTTTATCAGCTCTAAGCTATAATCTTTTTTTAGCTAAGAAAAGTAGTGTCTCATTTTTGCGAATTTACCATCACTTTTCTCTCTACTTAAAATAATTTAGAAACTAAAATAGCTAGCACAAGCATTTACGTCATGATAGTCATATGTGCTTTTCTAAGAGGTGTTAGAGATAGACTGGATGTAAGTGTAAGGTGTTTGGGAAGGGAAAAATTTATAGTGACTTTAGGATACCAGAAATGGTACTTGTTTGCTCAGAGTTTGCTTATCTACCTGCTTTGGGAAAACTCATCATGTTTGTATCAGTCTGTGTTTATGCCAGAGCAAAACTAAGGTGATGGTTGATTGCAAAGATGAATTCCTGAATTTTGCCTTTATTGAGCTAGTAAAAATTATCTACTCCATGGAATAAATTGGAACCACCCAAATGAAAACAAATGCAGGCTATTTTTTTCAGAGGTCTCTATAGAAGGGAATCAGCCAGCATCATTTGCATTTGGCAGAGACTCAGAGGCAGGCAGGAAAGTGGAAATGCTTTATAACATAAAAAAGAAGGCTTCCCCTGACTAGAATTTATTGGCATGAGAAAGTGGACATGAACTACCAGAAGGAAGGCACCCTGAGTGACCTGGCTTCTCCAGGGGTCCTAGGTTGGAAGTAAGAGACAAAATCTTAGGGAGGTTGGGGTTATTGGCTGCACCCCGGCCATTTGGTCTGATTTCTTCAGCGGCTGTGATTTAGCTTTCTAGACTGGTAGCCACAGATTGTAGGTATTTGGGATAAATGGAGAACAAATTGGTGTGAGAATACAATATATGATTATCTCTACCTGAATGAGTATGAAGATATTGTTACAGAAGCAGTGTAGTTGAGGACAAAGAGAAAATTTAACAGCATTGATGGGGGCTGATGGGTCAGGCCCATAGACAGGAATGCACAGGATTTGTGCAGCATCCTGTGATGTTCCAGCTCCAGCCCAGTCTGTGGGGCTTTGCCCATTCTCTCCTGGGACCATGCCAGCTTCATCTGCCATGCCTTGCGGCCCTATGAAAGACAGGACCTTTCACATGTGCATACTGACTCTTGAGTCTTTAAAAAGTAGGACGCTTACCTTCTACATCCATACATGCAGGTGCTTTTTTGAGGGGAGGTATTTTATTTTTACGAAACATGATACTGCTTAATATTATTTATTTTTATTGCAATTCCAAATGGAAATTTGGCTTGTAAAACTCATATATTATTTTGTTTCATGTTATGAGGTATTGAAAAAGCATTTAAAATTGTTTTTAGAAAGCATACCTTCCTTCCTCCTTTCCTCCACCCTTCCTACTTTCGTATGCAAATATCAGAGGAGATAATATTCAAGGGCCCTAGCAGGCTTTATAAGTCAGTAAGTTGTCAGAGAAATGTCGCTTCTCCATCACATTGACAGACGTTGTAAATAGGGTGTAATGGAAGGCTCTAAATCAGGGCAGGCCTCTCTCTACAGTGGACTAATGAAGTTAACCCACTCTCAGCTTCATCAGGAGCTCTACAGCAGTCAGGGGCTTCATGCTGTTTTTATTTCTATCCAACTCTTGCTAAGATAAAAATACAGAAGATTTTCTGAGGATATTTGTCTTTTGGCTTTGATTGTATCAGTAGCAATGGAAGTAGTAGTGGTGGTGATGGTGGTGGTTTTAGCTTTGAAGAGATAGTGATAAACACACCTGTGAACAGTTTTATCTCTTTTCAACCTATTGTTGAACAGCCTCAAATAATAATGGCCTCAAATAATATGCCTCAAATAAAATCTTATAATTTTAAAAAGTATTTATGGAGAAAGCAAAGGATGAACCACATCTCATTTTAATTTTCTCATCAGAATTAGCTTTTATTCATTTTATGAATAACTAACTTACATGTGTGTGGCTTATATAGAACTAGTAGATAAATAGACTGATGGTCTGATATACTCCAGCTATGTCTCAGAGCTAGTTTCTTCAAAGAGAAACATCTTCTGCATCAAAATAGTCATTACTTCTTGAAGGCCACCTCCTGTCTGTATCTGAACAAAGCTAACCTTTGCTTCCTCCTAGCTTTGCGTAATTCTGTGGTCCAGTAACTTAGAGGGGCAAACAGAGAGGGCTGAATTTAGGTAATCTTATAGCTTTATTATTTTGTGGGATATTATGACTCCAACAAAATTCTTTCTAAAATTTTATTCTATTTTTTACTTTTTTGATACAGGGGTTCGAACTCAGGACCTTGCACTTGTCAGGCAGGTGGTGGCACAACTAAGCTAAATCCTCGGCCCTTACAAAATTCTAATAGCTAGTATTGAAATATAGAAATGCCAAATTGTCTTGAAATGCACTTTATTAAAATTAAAAGAAATCTGCAAGATATTGAGGAAAATTGTATTTAAATTATTAGAGAACAGGACAAAACTTATTGAGCAAAACTTGTCCTCATTTGCAGATAACATAAATTAACATTGCAAATAAATTGCAAAATAGTTGTTTACCAAAAAATGAATAGTTTTTAGGCACCCCAGGTACTTTAGAAGTTTTATTAACATGAAGACCATTAATATGCTAATTATCAGTTTTACTGGTTTTATTCCTTAATTTCCCCAGGACTATAATGAGCCATGTCATTTAGAAAGTTTTTATTGAGTAACTATTGGATCAGTGGTACTCAACCTGGAGAAAATTTAAAATGAATATTTTTAAAACACTGAATATTAGAGCCCATAATATAATTGTTTATAGTAAAATCTGAGCATTTAGTTTTGTTTTTAAAAATCTCTCCTCTTTATTATGACCTGTAGCTACACTATTATGTGTGGATAGAAAATCATATAATTTCTCTATTTTTAAAGGATAGCATGTAGATTCTCAGTAAATATTTGCTATTAATGCAAATGATATTGTCTATTGATATGGCAAAAAATTACAAAAGGTAGAACATATTTTTAGAAACTTATTTTGAGTTCAAATATATACCTGTATAAGCAAATCATACCTAAAATGTTCATTAACATTTGCTAGTTGCATTAGTGTTTCTACCTGATGAAATTTATGAAGGAACTTCATATCTTATGATGATCTGTGGACCATTAGAATGATTAAATGAAGCAAATGCAGAGAATTACCTTTACATGTAGTTCAGAAAAAAGGCAATGGAAGTATAAATATTTCTCGGTTCGAGCATGCTGTTGTTTGTTTTGCTTTCATTTTGTTTGATATTTTTATGCCTTAATAGTTTTCAGACCAAGTAAGAAGGAGAGTTTCTAACTCCAATGTTAATGGGAGAAGTTTATATTTGCTTTTTTATGCAACTTTGACTTAAATTTGAAGGACTAGCTAAACGCGGAACACTTGGATTTCTAATTTTTTTCCCTGTACTGGAGGTTGAACTGAGGATCTCTGGTATGATAGGAAAAAACTCAGAATTATACACCTAGACCATTGTTTCCTTTTGTTTTTAGCCTAGAAAAATTTATAATTTATTTTAATATTCCCTCAATTGTTTACATGGTTTAATCTTTATTTATTTATTTATTTGGTACCAGGCATCGAACTCAGGACCTTGTGCTTGCAAGGCAGACGGAAGAACCACTGAGCCAAATCCCCAGCCATAATCTTTATTTTAAACATACATTTGAATAACATAAAGGCATTTGGGTCACTGAATATTTTAATATACCCTACTTTTAATACCTTGAAACAAAAGTAGATGTATTTTGATACACCAAATGCTAAACTTATTTTTGGTACCAAAGTTACATTTATTAAAGATAGGGAAAGAAACAGGCTCTATAGAGCAAATTTGGGCCATTTAAAGGTGGGAAAGAAGTACACCTACACATAAGGGTAGATCTCCATGCAAGAGAGAACACAATGGCCACTGCTACACTTTCTTACAGGCATTTTAGTGTTCTTTGGAATTCACTAGGAAATAATCAGATTTTTAAAAAGTATTACTAAGCAATGAACAGAAAAAGATTTGTGCTGAGACTCCCCACAGAGACTTCTTAAATTTTCAGTGGGGTTCAGGAGGTTAAACAATGAAATGAATGAAGTTGAAAGATGAAGAAAATGCACTTCCGTCTCTGTGTAAGGCCATGGTTGGTACCAAATTCTTGTCTGGAACTTGTTGTCAGTCTCAGTGTGGAAAAGTTGCTTTCTCTTGAGTTCCAGAATTCCCAGATTTTCAATGAATATTGGAATAGGTCATTTCAGGCTTGAAATAATCAGCTTCAGGAAAAAAAAAAAAAAAGACACAGGAGGAACAAGCTTAGGACGAGAAGGTAAAACAGAAAGATCTACTCATCTGTCAGACCCCATCTAGCAGGGGATAGGGCTCACACGAGACAGTTTCTGTGGAAAGTCTACAAGGTAATGAGGGGCAATAATCATCTTTGGCAAGGAGTAACACACTGCGTAGTAAGGAGGAAATGGAGAGCTGGAAAAGAAGCTAAAAAAGCAGACTATAACTGCTTACTACACCAAATTGCTGAGACTAGGTCTTGAGTATTGCATACAGGAATCCCAGCTCATGTAAATGAGTATAACTGGATTACGCACATACATCCTAGCATATTTTGCAGGTACAGTATTCTTTTGGAAATATTCAAAAATACACTTAGAAGTAGTGAAAATAGGAAGACAAAAGGGGAGGGAAGGACAGGAGAAATGGAGAGAGATGGAAAGAAGCAGGTCTTTTTGACCAATTAGAATTACTTATATTTGTGAGGTGCAATCACCTTATGCCTTTATAAGTAAAAACTTGAGTTTGGGCCTCTCATGTGTTATCATTGGATTTTTTATTCTTTTCTCAGTGATTACTAAAGATACTTGAGATTTTTTTTTGAATGCATACAAAGATTCAGTGGGTATTTGTTTTATTCACTCAGGCTTCTATTAAAAAATGCCAGAGATAAGATGGTTTATAAACAAGGGAAATTTATTCCTCACAGTTCTGGAGACCAGGAATACAAACTCAAGACTCTTGTTTGATTCATGGTGAGGATTCACTTCTATTTGTATGTATCTGCTTCTCCCACAGCCCTCTAAACACAAAGGGGAAGGGAAGTCTCTGTGCACATATATGAGGGCCTGGCACTCATCATATTACCGTCTTCCACCTCTTAACATACATTAGGGTATAAACATATGAGTGGGGTTAAGGGCAATAGGCATTCAATGCCTTGCATCACTGCACCATGAGACATTGTACTCTACAATGAACATTTTCAGTGTTAATGTCTCAGTTTCTTTTGTTACAAATGTTTTACATACTACAGTTCTTTTTTTATCATTTTAAAATCCATAGTATTTAAATAACAGTATATTTCAATAAAAATCATAATTAGCATTGTTTAAATTCTTCGTTCAGTTTTGTTAAAGTTATAAAATGAAATGGCAAAAAATAATTTGAATCAGAGAAACTTGAAAATCTTGCTGTAATTGATGTAACAACTCCAGCAAAGAAAGCTTAGTTCTGATAAATTTTTATGCCATCATTTTACTTTTCTTCTACTAATTTTACCTAATAAAAATGCTACTATCAAACCATACTTCTTTTTATAATTCATAAACTCCACCAATATCTTTTACTGAAAAATGTAAAACATGTAATTTACTTCCTTTATAATCTGTATCCAGCCTTATTTATATTACTTGCATCCCACTTTTTGGCCCCCAAGACAATGTCATAATGGATAAAAGGTTTTAAAGTGCTAACTTCAAGCCCTAAGCGATACCAAGGGCTTCCATATCATACCCCATTTTTCAGAGCAAGCATGTGTGGTGTATATTGTGCATTATATTTTCAAATGCCTGGCACCAGTTTGCAATGTCCTCTATTGCATGACATGGTGTTCCTTCTACGGTTTTTCTCCAGCTCTGAGTACTGTCTTTGTTATTGTTTTACTTTAAGTGGATAAGTTTTGTGGAGTTTTTAGCAAGTGAAACAAAAACAATTTTAATGAAAGTTCTTCTTTTGTGAAATTACTCTTCTGTTTTTCTCTTGCATGTTTAGTGATATCTCGTTTTTCTTTTTCTTTTTTTTTTATATATGTAGTGTTTTTTTTTTCCTCATTGAGTTTGTTGGTACATTTTAGGTACACAGTACAGTTACATTCATCATTGGGATCTTGCACCTTTACATGACAGGTCTTGGTTCTCAGTTTTTCACCTTGTCCCATTGTTTTTCTTAATCACTTGTGCAGTAAGCAGTTGCTTAAGAATTTGTCACCATTTAGCCATGGCTTGCAGTCTTGCTTCCCTGATCTAGAATGGCTGAGAATTTTTTCCCTAGAGGTGTCACCGCCTTGCTTCCACAGGAGGGGGTAATATTAGACTGGCACACTTCAGATCTGTGTCGATCACCTCTCTGTAAGGCTCTGTCTAAGGTAATTTCATTTCAATTTTGGGGGGGACTGGAAGCTTTCTGTTATCCTATTTTAATCTTCTAAAGGACAAATCAAAGTATCTCATTAAAACAAAGACCAACAGCTTTTCATAATAATCCTGAAAGGGCTGATCTATTTTAAACTTGGCTAAAAGTGATCTTATTATAGCTGCCTGTGGTTACTTAGAGTCCCAGGTGTTAACAGCTGATGGCAGTGCAGATGTACCTGTGTTGAACTGTAGATCACAGAAATTAGATTGGCTGCTATTTCAAGCACTTTCTAAGCTTCTACTTCCTAATGATCTCTGAAGCTCATAAATATTTTCAACTTGTGCTTATCTGAATATTTATTGAGTACAGAAAAATAATTTTCTGTATCATCTTGTGTGAAGTTTTTACTGTGCCACAATCCTCATGGTTTATTTTAAAACACTGGTTTGGAATGTTGCCATTACACTTCAGATATTCACACATAAAGAAGTTTAACTTAATTTTCCTAACAACACATTAATTAGCAGTATACTTTGATCACTGTATGTATATTAGAAAGTATATTTGGTGAAATGAATTTTAAATTTCATTGATCATTCTGTAATTATATGAATCGATCCTGCATGTGATTAGTTGTTTTGTTATATTATAAATGGGAATATTTATCATAGTAATGCCATATGGAAAAAATCAATTCCTTGGCAATAATGAGAATCTAATCCACCATATTGATTATCATATTACTAAGAATAAGAGCTTCTCCCTTTTTTTTTGAAGTGTATTATTGTGTTAGAGAGTGATCAAAGGTAAATATATATACGTTTGCTATTTTCAGAAAATCTATATGAGTAAAGCCAATTATTATTGCTGTGTTATACCTACTAACTTTGACACAAAGATGTTAACTAAGTTACCCAAGGTAATTTATTCAGGCACATAAAAGAAAAGGAAGGTATCAGTACAGTATCTGAAACAGTAATTTAGAAAAAATAAGTGTAAATATTTGTTTTTCCATAGGTTTTATTTTATTTGAGTTTTATTGAAACAATAATGTATAATTATAATAATAGGTATGATTTAGATTCTTCAGGACCAAAATTTGTGGGCAGTGAACTGAATGTGAGTGTGTGTATGTGTGTGTGTGTGTTTGTGCATGCGCAACTTATGTACTAACTCATAAAACACATCTCTCATATGTGTGTATATCTATTTAAGAGACTGAATAAATTATTCTCATTAGTTTTAGAATCTTTGGTATGCTTCTTGAATATTAGAACACCAATCAAATATGAAATCTATTACATAATGCCCAGTAAGCAAAATTCTGTATGAGCTTATAAATGGCATATTCTTTCATGCAGTGGGATATTGTACTTTATGAGAAGATCACATCATCATTTTTCTCACTGACGTACAATCGAATGCACTTGTCAACATGTAATGTGTACTATTTTTTAAGCAGCACTCATACAATTAACACTCATGCATACTTCTTCCCATATTAGTAGATATCAGCACATCAAGGCAATTGTGCTGCTAAAAACAGTGACAGCCTAGTGAAACACTGTCATTCATTATGTGCAAACTATGAAAAAATAGAAGGAGCCCACCTTTATCTCAAGATATCAATAGTCAAATAAAAGGAGGACAAACCTTCTATAAAGAGCCCAACAGTAAATGTTTGAACTTTTCAGACCACAGTGTACATGTAACACCTATCAATTCTATCCTGAAAGCACTAAGCTACAAACAAGTAATAACTGTTTTTGTGCTGCAGTAGAATTGTGTTTACCAAACTAGCAATGAGCTGGATGGGCCCATGCGTACCTCTAGTTTGAGTGCTAGGACAGAAGCAGTAGGAAAGTTAATGTTTTAAAGATTTCAGCACTTCTTTAAGATATTAATGAAAGAAAGATAAATATAAAGAAATTTTATGATCCACCCAAATATAAATGTTTTGCCTCCTCTTAAAATATTTTAATATAGTACAACTCTGACTTTCAGTACATCCACAGTTAAAATAATCATATTGTCATATTCTTTAAAATGTATTAGCATCGCAAAGAGTCATTGAAAATGAATGACATAGTACCTGGTCTGCTTCTAGGACTCCATTATTGATAGTCAAATCCTCAGATACATTAAAATTTCAACTATCACAGCTACTCTGCTGTACCATAGCAGCATAAATAATAAAGTTGTAGACAAGTAATGAGTGTCACTGTACATATGTTCTGGTAAAACTCTATTTACCAAAATAGATGATGAGCTGGACTGAACACATGGGCTAATGCTTCGAAGTTTATTTCTCCTTTGAAAAGATCCATTGGCATTTGATTGAAAACAATTCTGTCTTCATTAGCATTTGAAAATTTATTGTATATTTACATTTTATTTTATTCTTATTTAATATGAAATAGAGTACATATTTCAAATAAGGTTCAAAATAGATTTTAATCAGAAGACTAAATCTGCTAGCACATGGTACCATCACTGAGCTCCCACTACAGTTCTCTTGAAATCACTTTATATCAATGTGCTATTCATAAAAAGTAAGAGAAAATGGATTTTACTGAAGCACTAAGTTCTGTGCTGTATTCTGCCATCAGTCTCTGTGGTTTCAATCAAGAATGTTTTGTTTAACACTTTACTTTGTTTTATTTAGACGTTTTCCTAAGCAGATGTGGAAAATTAAAGTGAATTTCTAGCATTGACATATCCAGAAAAGTACATGTATTACAGTTTGCTTTTTCTATATAGCTAAAGCTCTGAAAATATTTGGAGGTGTATTTTTACAATCTGAAAGTGTAACTTTAAATTGGTGAACTTCTGTAAGTAATTGGAGATATCGCATAACTTTTAACACAAAACTTTTAACAGACTGTAAGTCATACCACTCGCGTGGGTCAAATGAGTAAAGCCTTCTTCTCCCAGTAAACTTTCAGGATACACCCAAACTGTCTTTAAAGGACTAGTTAGAAAGTCTTTCAAATATAAATTTTGAGGGGATTTCAAGGAAAGATATTTAGATGAGCATCCTTCTTTATTGGTATGACTATGTTATTTGCATATAATTAAGTCAAATATGTGGGCTCATACTTCCAAATGAATCCTGATTTGAAGTAAAAATAAATATGTTACTGCTGTATACTTCTTAAATCCATAAAATGCTTTTCAAATTAAAAGGCATTGAGAAAGAATTTGCTGTATGAGTTGAGGGATTTTGCTTTTGAAGGGCAAAGCTGACCCCAGAGTGAAATCCGCAGTGTCTTTATGCTGTTTCTGAGGGACTGGGATCTCTTCTTATCTTGGGCTCTCTTGTTTGCTTTTCAGTTGCTGCGAATGTGGCTGTGGGAGGGCTTCTTCCCTGTGCGCTGTTGCCCATCCAAGCCTAATATGGTTAGTGTTCCCTCCCGCTTTCACCTCTCTGTGATGTCCACTGTTCTGTATAACTGTCAGCATCTTTTCTTTATCCATTTGTGTACGTTCTGGTAGTTGGTGCACCAGTCACACTTTAACAGTGAGGAGACGGAAATGATTCCTGAAGGTTAATCCTAACAAGTGATTTCACAATGGATTAAAGTAAGATATTGTGCATATAGCACATCATACTTAGTCAAGCATTCTTATGTTCTGCAGCTTTTACATGGCTCTGATTTGAGGCAGGAAATTATAAGATTATAGCAACTGTTCTATATTTGACATGTCACTGTTTTTGTTACTCCATTCAGCATATCACACATTGAAGTAAAATGCTACTTCTGTCAAGGTTAAATCACCTTTCGTGTCTCCCAGATCCATGGAATGACCATACTGTATAACTGGAACCTTCTACCGTCATGATCATTGTCAATACATGTGACATTGATGACTAAAACCACATGTACTTTTTAAGTGGTTTGCTGCATTGTATTAAATTTTAATTATTTCAGATATCTGAAGTGATATTCCTATTTTGATACCACTGATGTAAAAAAATACATTTATGTAGTTAGTGTCCAAATGGAACAGTCTTAATTATTTATAAATGCAAATTTTAAATGTGCATCTGAGTTGTTAATGTGATACCAAGGGCTGGAATCTAGGATGTGAAAACTCTATTCACAGATTTAGAGAGACTTCCATACAATAGTGAGCTACCTTGTAAAAAGTTAAACACTCTAAATCATTGCTCTGTAGATTGAAGAGTCTAAATCCTGGAAGAACCATTCTGAGTTTTATCCATAGTCAAAATTTGCCAAAAAAAGTTCTCTTAAATTGCATTTTAGGGAATAATAAGGTTCTATGATGGCATTTTAAATTGGTACTTATGACGTGTGGTTATAATTTTGGTGGATTAAAACACCTGGTTGTGTAAATGAGTGTGCACCATGTGCACATGTGAGACATGGTGGGCTGGATGCAGGAAATCTTCTGAGACAGCACCAGACTGACGTAATTCAGAGGTATTTCAGCCTCTTGAAAGTTGTTTGTATTTGCAGAGTCTTGAAGATACTGGGAAAGTGCAGATTTGTTCGAGATTATTTAACGTATGTAGGGAATTCAGTGATGAATTCAGGAAAGCACGGAGCTTCAGTGATGAACAAATAAAAACTGGAATCCAGATATTCCTAAAATATAAATTAAGTGACTTTACATCATCATTTTACTGTGCTATGATAAGCTGCAAAATGATTATCCCACTTCAGTCTTAAGTGCGGTTGTTATAAGAGAGAAATTACCACTAATGTGGAGTATGCAGAATTAATATTTTTTAAGAAATGAAGACAGACATCCAAGCCTCCCTGGAATTAAGACTCAGAGATATTTAAGAGGGTTTGAAGATTCATGAACACAAAATTTTAAAAGTATTGTCAAAGATGGCCTATAGCTGAGTTAAAATATTTTATTTTTAAAGTGCTATCTTTCTCCACCCTCTAGTTGGAAAGAAGGAAAGTGGGAAGGCACTTTTTTTGCAAGGAATACACACACAAAGATTTAAGCATTTTTCCTAAAATCTCCCCTCAAGTGATGTTAGGAATTGTGCAGAAAATGCATGTTTAGTTTTGTGCACTCATACTTGTGAGCGAGTGTGTATGTGTGTGTGTGCGTGTGCATATGGATATGTGAGAATAAAATTATTAAGCTGCAAATCCTCTTAGGTACTCAATGAAATGCTAAATCTTTGTGGGAAGATTTATGGAAGAACTCAGAAATCTGAAATCTTGTCACCTAATTTGTATGCTTGATCGTACCTGTCAATTACTATGCAAATAATTTTCAAAGAACATTATTATCATCATCACTTATGAGCAGACATATTTGCAATTAATTGTAGAGCAGAGATTTGTAAACATTTTCAATCTTGTACTCTTGTTTGTTTCTTGAAAGATCACTCATGAATATATGATTAGTTCTTTTTTATCTTTATTAGGTTTATTGGTACAATTTAGGTATGCAATACAGTTACATTCATCATTGGGATCTTGTACTTTTACATGATGTATCTTGGTTCTTTTATATTTTCCTCATTCCTGGCCCTCCCTTCACCCCCTCCACCCTTCTCTGTTTACAAAGACTTTGTTTCCATGTTTTTCCTTTTCTCATATTTTTTCTTTTCCCTTCTTACCTTTCCCCTACCCTTCCCTCTTCCTGTACTCCTTCAGACCTTTTCTTCCTATTACATAACATCAATTATATATTTTGATCCTTATTTACGCTTTTAGTTTTTCACACCAGAGACACTATTTGGTATTTACACATATGTCTTAGTTTCTTTCTGACCTTCATATAATATAATGCTGCATATTACCAATGCCCATTGTGAACTCAGTGGCTTTTAGAAATACTTTGACTGACTTTATCGAAATACACTTGTGGATTAGATTTTTAACGCCTTTGTTTAGATCTGTGGTCCTACTATGTCAACGCTTCTGCAAGGTTCTGAGGTTCTGATTTTTGTTCTGTCATTATTTCCCAACAGAAAACCACATGCCAGCATTTTCACATGATGTGGTGTAACATTTATAAAATTAAATTTGTACTTATATTTACCATCTTTGTTCCTTGATTTCAAATTGTCTTTCATCATTGTAGATACCTGCTTTGTTATGATACCCATGAACATAATGTTAGTTTTTCAGATGTCTCTGCTTTGACTGAAATCTGAATGCCATAAGTTATATCTAAATGAAACTCAGATGCCCACCTTAGATGCGCACTGTCTCCATGTTTGACCACATTTTTAGCACAGATGTCTTCATTAGGAGAAACGGCCTTTCCCTTCACGCCATCACAGCTGATGTGAGACTCAGTTCATTGTGTCACTTCGGTAAAGTTATGTTTTATATAAAAAAGAATATTGAATTGTTTCTTGTAAAAAATTCCTGTTTACATTAAAATAAATACAATAAAATATAACATAATATAAATGTATAGTTTCTACAATAGTATTACCATTTCTGCCTGAATAGTCAGGGTTTGTGTTTACAGATACCAGAACCTATTTACAAGGTAATACTTATATCTGAATACCCCATATGACATACTAGGCAGTCTTTACATTTCTTAAGTGGGAACACATGTCAGATTCTTTCTTTTTTTTTTTATGCTTTACAGGGTTGTCATGTCCTTTACTACTTCTTCAAAGGGGAAGGGAAAAGGAATTCAATATTTAAAAATTGGAGATCTTTAGTGTTTATTTCATTCATTTATCTATCTTGTGTGGAAAAGCATTCATTTTTAAAGAAATTAACTTTCTTGTTTTAAAAAATTTTTAAACACTGACTGAAGAGATGAACTACAGCTCATTTTAATGTAGATATTAAAATTTCTCATAATGTAGAAGTTAAAAATACAATTTCTCTGATAAAACTAATCATGAATTCTGTGAATATTAGTCAGCTTTTTTAAGAAAGTATTTTCTTTCTTTATGTGAATTATTTCTTGAAATTTGAGATAGAAAAGTTTTTATTCTTACAAATACCTTACAGATACACATTTTAGAATTTATCCTTACATGATACCTTCTAGGGAATTATGGGTAAGTACTAAGCACTCTTCCCTTTACGGAGCACAAAAGGGGTTTAAATGAGAACACCACTCCTTTTCTTTTAGAACACCATTCTTTGTAATACTCCTAGTCTCCTGTTTGAAGTACTTAGTTGCAGGCAGCTGTGAATGATGGTTAAAATAAGAGTGAGTAGATTAAATTCCAGCTAAAGGCTCACGATACTCAATGTGTGAACTGACCCAATGTCGTTTTCTTTAATAACGACAGAATCTCAGATTACAGAAGATGATAAATAGGTCTACTCTAAGAAATGCTGTGGGCATGCATGAAATAGTTAAAAATTAATCGAAAAGTAACCATTGTCACATTAGGAAAAACTTGATTGAGTGGAAATTAGTGGCTCCGAAAACTATGCCGGCATGATGTGCATAATTATAACATCATTCCCATAGGCAGGGAGCAGGTTGTTATTTCCATGTGAGTACATTTAACTTAAGAATGACTGAATATTTTCAATATGTAATACTAGATTAGTTGTGCTTTTATCCACTTAAATCTATAGAGAACTCCAAATCTAGTATCCTTGTATTATCAATAAGGAAAATATGAAGGAGAGACATAAGGTTCTGCTAGCAAGACAGCCTAAATATCCTCTGCCCTATATTTAGTGCATAGTTACTCACTCTCATTTTTATTGAAGAACGCTGTCTCATAAAACAAACTTTAATATATTTCCATTATTTATTGCATATATTGAAAACCTAATGTTGACATGCTTCTTAATTTCCTGCGGCTTAGCTGAGCTTTTATTTAAACTAATTTTTTTTTAATTGAAGGAAATCTTGAAGTGCAAAAGTAGACTGAAGTATTTTCTCAAAAGCAACAACTTATTCTCAGGATTCTAGTAATATGATTCTTTAAACAGAATATTCGGCAAAAGCCATTATTAGGTTAGAAAAAATGTAGCATGCGTATATGAAGAAGTGCGATTTTGAAAGAAGCTACATTTAATGTTTCTATTTTTCTATGAGCAGAACATATAGATTGTATTGTTCGCTGTAATTTGATGCTTGTTGAACATCTTTGCTTTAGGAAAGGTATTTCTTAATTAATCTGTGAAACAGAGGAAAAATACAGGAGAGTCTACTTCATATGCAAACACGGATAGAGGTTCATTCTTTTAAAGAAATCAAAATTCAATTCCATTCCTTTTGCCACCATTGTTCCCTACCCATCTTATATAGACTAAAATGAAAAAAAAAAATCATTCAGTATTTTTCTGTGAAGTCTAAAGCGATGGAAAAGTCTGACTGCTCACAGGTTATCATGGAGCAAGGATTTGCGCTCCTGTAAGTATTCCATCTGCTCCTCTTTTTGCCTTGCACACGAAATCACTAATGCTGCGCAGTGCTTGCACTCTGAAGTGCTTGGTGTTCACGACCTAAATTTATTATCAGATCTCAAATTTATCAACAGAACTAAATTATCCACTGCCACATCCATCTGTACATAAAGACTACTATTTAACATTTCATGTATCATGAAAATTTCAGACGTGGTGACTGGGACCAAGGCTTTAAAACAGCATAAATATCACCGGGGATGATTTACCAACCTCCGTAGTGTGGGCATAGAGAAAATGGATTGATTTCTTAATCACCCATAGGGTCATTGCTATATGCACGTAACAAGAATCTCTAGGATTTTTAAATAAATCAACATTAAGGAATGAGTTATACTCTTATATAATTTCTCATATCCATTTCTATCACAAGGTATAACACCACATTTTTTTAGAAAAACACGAGTATACAGGATGAGAAGATGATTCGTCCAAAATCAAATTCTGCATATATTTTGAGTACAGTTATTTAAAAGCATATTAGAATTGCGGCATGAAGCAAAGTGAGGAAACCTTCTTTTCCATTCACAAAATGTAGTTTCAGAAAGTGGGAATCATCATTGACCTACAGAAGGACATATTTGTTTCCTGTTTGATTGAGTAAAATTATGCGTCTGGAGCAGCTACAGATGCTACTGAATGAATGCGCTTCCTTCCAAGGCTTTGTTAACGAGTCTGAACCGCTGATCGAGTGCCAGTCTCTGCCAGCCGTGCTTTCCTTTGCCATGTTTGCATGTTTGAATGATGCTTTGGGGGCTCCAGAACTTAATGTAATATGTTAATGTAACATGAAGCCATACATGTCAGAGCTCCGGAGATATCCATAGTCCAAAATGATTATTAGCAAGGTGACACTCACCCTAGGAAATCTGGTGTCAGCTGCTCCTCCCTGAGGCAGTCCCAAATCTAAGATCCAAAGTTTTATTTCCATTATCACAAGAGGAATTTGCATGCAAATTAAATATCAAAGAGGTATATTTTGATAATGGCTATTGCAAGACACCAGTTTCAAGGATTGCTGCTTATTTCTTTTGAATTGAGAGGGTTAACGTTATCACACATTTGTTTACTATGCTAAGGTGCAAGAATCTATATACCTCTTAGGTTCCTGTAGAATTCTGCTCACAAAGTCTGTTTTCAGTATTAGTTAAATAAAATAAATGTCAGGATGATTTCCCACCATTGTATTTACAAAGTTGTTAAAAAGAAATACCAATAATTGGTCTCTCTAGAGGAATATGCATTAAAGGCTGAAAGAGTAAAGTAATGCCTACCAAAATTATGAACAATGTATTGAAATAACTTAGATCTTAGTTGGCAGATCTAATGCAGTTGCATAGATTTGTGTTTTTCTGTCCATTTCACTGTGATGAGGTGAATCAAGATGTCTTAAGGGCTCATGAATGACAAAATGCGTCTAAATATAGTACTAGGAATAAAATTTTAATTTATAAAATCCCTGCTGTGCATCTTTGTACTTTAAATAACATGTGTGTATGGGTATATTATTTCATGTTTACTCAAAAATTATATAGCTCCACCAATAAATTGTATTTCTCAACATGATCAAAATAATTGTATTTTTCAG
This sequence comes from Fukomys damarensis, assembly GCF_012274545.1. Taxonomy (NCBI): domain Eukaryota; kingdom Metazoa; phylum Chordata; class Mammalia; order Rodentia; family Bathyergidae; genus Fukomys; species Fukomys damarensis. The sequence continues at coordinate 50,360,829 of NW_022900947.1, read as the reverse complement.
TGTCATAAGGTTGATTTATTAATATAGTAATATATTAGTAAGTACACACTAGAAGATGACATTAAGTAAAGTATATTTTTTATTTTTATATCAAATTTTCCTAACATTTTAAATATCCCACAATGGGGCCAGGGATTGAGCTCAGTGGTTCCGCCGTCTGCCTGCCTCACAAGCGCTAGGACCGGAGTTCGATCCCTGGTACCAAACAACAAAACACAGGAATTAAATATCACAGAATATGTAACCAAGAAATTATCCATTGGTAAATGTGTACTAGGTATATTATAAAGTTGTTTTCAGGCCACTTTGTCACGAGAGTACTGTGCCAGTCGGCCATTTGGCTCTTTTTTGATTAATGTGGCAATAAATAAAAATTTTATCTTCAATGAACTCAGTTTTGCGGTGGGATCTTATAAATAGTAAAATCACTTCCTGTTTCACTAAAAGTAGTTATTTTTACTTCGCTGGTTGTTTAATGTTACATGGTTAATCATGTACATCCATTCAGTATTCATCAACATATCCCTTTACCAAAGCCCTGTCATTGTGTAGACACAATCAAAATATCATTCCCTCATTCATTTATTCATTCATTGATGTGACACAAAATTTTATTGCCAACTTTGAGTAAGTCCTAACTCCCTGCTGGAGTTTATAAATGAGTACTGGTTATGGTCATTCTGGAAGCTCGCAAGGACTAAGTTGTGAGTTTAAAAACACACTCGAATGACTTACAGCATTGTAGTGTGGAAATTATACCACTAGAGAGGTAGGGAAAGCTACTGTGTTCAGAGGAGAAATTGTATATTAAGCTGGAATATCAGAAGGAATTAGAGGGCAAAAATTGAATGGAACTTTGATGACTGGACATTGTTAGGAAAAACATGCTTAGGGGAAGAACTAATATGGACAAATGTATAGAAGCACAGAAAAAATTGGTGATTTCAGGGAAAGTGTAGTATATCTGAAGGAGATAATTCAGGAAATGTGCTAGAGACATAAGAAGTTGGTAGGAAGGTAATTCAAAAGAAAAATGTCTTGTAGCTGGGCATGGTGGCACAGGCCTATAATCCCAGCACTCGGGAGGCTGAGGCAGGAGGATCACTGTGAGTTTGAGACCAGCCTGGGGTACAATAGTGAGTTCTAGTTCAGCCTCAACTACATAGTGAGACCCTGTCTCAAAAAAACCCAAAGGAAAAAAAAAAAAGATTTAAAAAAAGAAAAATGTCTTGTAATTTGTTTATGATCCAGTAAACTTGGGGAAAGGAATTATGAGATAGCGGGAGGGCTATCATTTCAAAGTCATTTAAAATAATCCTCATGAAAAATAATTATGCCTTAATTGAGAAAGTAGTAGAACTAAGAAGAGATGGATTGTAATGTTTACACTATATAATGCTTGGACTCTGACAATTTGTTGAGAAGCTTGAAAGATTAATCATTAGGTCTCAAGGCCATGGTGGTGTTAATAACAAGAAAAGTAGAAGAGAGAGCATGGTGATCAGAAGGAACAATACACTAATTTCTTTTACAGGTCCATTGAATTTGAAATGCCAGTGGAATATCTCTTAAAATAAATATATCAGAAATAAATACAGTTTTCAAAGGAATCGAAACTAGAGGGTGAAAGGTATTCAATAAACTGATGAAAGTGGGTGAATTGGGCAGAAATAATCAGAGAAATTTGTGCAGATCTTTGGATATTCATCAGAAAAATAATTAAATATTTTAACCTTTCAAGAATGAGTAAAAACTAAGAGCCATTAGGTGAGAGGTTAAATTGCTATATGTGATACTTAGAACAGATTTTTGTCAGTAGGGAAAACAGTTTTCAAAGACTTGCCAATTAGTGAGCACAGAGAGAGAGAGAGAGAGAGACAGAGAGAGAGAGACAGAGAGAGAGAGACAGAGAGAGAGAGAGAAAGGATTTAGAGGATAGACCTATGAAACACTGCAGGCGGTGGTGAATTCCACTGAGATCTGTGTAGGTAGGAGTGAAAACTAGATTGCAACCTAAGAAAACATTCAGGGAGGGCGCAGAGGGCCATTGACCTTTTGGTAGTTCATCAGGAAAGTGGCCAAAGAGGCGGGGCCTCTGAGCTGTGGGTGGGTGTAAGAGGAAGGAAACAGCAGGTCTGGTGTATTGCCGCATGGAGAAGAGAACTTTAAAAGTGGGCTTGGAAGGCTTCATACTTAGTGAAGTCTACGCAAGAGTATTTGCTAAATATTTGTGAGGATAACAGCTTGGAAAATTGCTTTCATTCAGAAGGAGGGTTGGTGGTATTTCTTGTTACTAGTATGAAAATCAGCTCAGGGTTGCAGTAAATCATTTGTGTTTCTGCTTCTGGGCTCGGTGTGATCGAGTCTCCACTTTCAGATATGGCTAATTGTAGCTTGCTTTGTTCCAGGCGCTGTGGCTACAGCAAAGCAAAGCAAGATCCAGAAGAGGAAAAGATGCATTTTCATAATGGGCACAGTAAGCAAATTGTACAAAAAAAAGAGACTTTTCTGTTATTTGTTTTCAGGGTAGAGCATTTATAATAACTGACAAGAATGTTATATTACAAAAGCAAGTGTCTGTTACATTATTATAAAGCCTATGGGCGTAGACATTGCTGATTGGCTATGGGAAAAACTACATATTTTACTTTATTCTTTAAAAATATTTTCATTATAATCATTAAAATAAAAACCTTTCATCAGTACAAAGGCTATTATATTCCAAATCAAATTCCCATACTTATTCTAATTCCTAGCAACATAGCAAGTAGAAACACATCATTCAATAACACCGGGTTAAATGAATAAAATTTCTGTTGCTTCTTCTAGCTTCAAAAGGAGAATTTCCCTAAAATTCCCTAAAGAATCCTGTGGCAATGGCCTTTGTTGAAATGAATTTAAAAAAGGACTATGTTTTTAAGAAATGCATAAATTCAGGATTTAATAATGAGCTTAAAATTGGTTTAAATTAGTTCTAATTATGGTGTTTTAGTATGTTCACTTTCTCATAGAGTACAATGTAAGGTGATTTGCCAAATAAGTGAGTTTCTTTTATTTTTGTCACTGTGCCATGACCATAACATGCTAAAAAACATTGACTCCATTTCATTGCCCTCACGATAACATGGATTATCATCAAAAAGCACTATGAGTGTGATACTTGTAGTCTTCGAAGTGATAAACTGGGGTTTCAGGAACACAAGAGTCTCCCAAAGAGTCATGCAGCAACAGACAGAGTAAAGCAGAGTGAGGAGTGGAACTTCTCTTGTTCTTTTGACTTCTAACCAGTCTATTTGCGCTGCACCACTAATATTTTATACTACTTTAAAAATGGAAATCAATTATCTGGGATTATCTCTCAGTGAAGCACATAGCAAACCAGCACATAAACCACTCTCATTTCATCGTCCAGGTCAATAAGTAAAATGTTCTTAAGTCTTCTCAGAGACCAACTTTGTGAATATTATCCTTGAAACATCTATTTGCTCAGATGTTACCAAATATACATTTCTTGCACTTGGTAATAATTCAGGTTTTTTAAATTGTAAAAGTGGTGTAATTGTATAAATGGTTCTCGTAACTCAGGAGACAATCTGTCCTTGTAGCTCAACTATTTCTAGGAATTAGAGATTTAAGCCAGACCAGCATGTTAATAAAGTTTATAATTTTGCTCATCCATCACAACTTGAAATTCGATGCTCATGTATTTTTGTAGTTAAACTCCCTGGAGTAAGAACCTATATTGATCCACATACCTATGAAGACCCCAACCAAGCTGTGCATGAATTTGCCAAGGAGATAGAAGCCTCTTGTATCACCATTGAAAGAGTTATTGGAGCAGGTAGAACAATGTGTTTAACCCTGACTTTTAATTTGTGTTGGCCTTATCGAATGCAATATGTGCATGACTTGCTTTAATGCTGAATAGGTTTAATATTTCCCAGTTGATGCACTTTCAAAGTGATATGCGGTTGCTCACATTTTACTGCAACCTTCTGGATATATATCTCTTAAAATTGATAATGAAATTTGGACTCCTACTTTTTACCTTATTTTTGTCTAAGTTTTAATCCTCCAAGAGTACATTAGAGTAGTATTAGAATAAGATTTTCCAATAAGTTTCTCCTTTTTTCCCCCTACCTTTATCACCAGGTGAATTTGGTGAAGTTTGTAGTGGACGTTTGAAACTACCAGGAAAAAGAGAATTGCCTGTGGCTATCAAAACCCTTAAAGTAGGCTATACTGAAAAGCAGCGGAGAGATTTTCTCGGAGAAGCAAGTATCATGGGGCAGTTTGATCATCCTAACATCATCCATTTAGAAGGTGTTGTAACCAAAAGTAAGTATCTGTCTAGATTGCTGTTAATTTTTAACTTAATTTTGACTTTCATTTCAATATTTGATCATTCATTGCCAGGGAAAATGTATAAAGATAAAAAGATGCAGTAAAAGTATGAACAATTTCTTGCTACTGGCTTTTCCACTTTTTATATGAATAAAATAATGACTTCAAAGTTGAAGCATTAAAGTTTAACATTTAACAGGATTTCTGTACCTACAGGTACTTTTTAAGCAATTCTGCCACTTTTTAAGCAATTCTGTAGCCAGGTGCACTCATTTTATTCATTTTTAGTTAAAATATGTTAATGGCTGTAGAGAAAGCAACTGTCTCAGGAGCCTGCCAAAGTTCCTTGAGACTTATTTTTTTGGTGTTGTTGTGATTTTTGTTAAATCAAATCTAGTTTTCACTCAGAGCTATCTAGAATTACACATCTTTTAAATTTTGATTAGTACCTTGTACAATTATCTGTGTAGAATGCCTCCTAATAAAGATTTCTAATTGTTCTCCAGTCACATAATAAAGAATTTATGTGACTCTAAAATGAGAATCTTCTTTTCTTTTTTTTCTCATTGAGTTTATTGGTACATTTTAGGTATACAATACAGTTATATTCATCACTGGGATCTTGTACCTTTACATGATAGGTCTTGATTCTCATTTTTCCCCTTACCCCTGCTCTCCCTTCACCCCCTCCTCCCTTTCCTATTTGCAGAAACATTTTTCCATGTTTTCATTTTCTCACATTATTTTCTTTTCCCTTATTTCTTTTTCCTATCCTTCCCACTTCCCCTACACCGTTTGCCCTTTTCTTCCTACTTCACGTTGTCAATTATATCATGTGGATCTTATTTACACTTTTAGTTTTTCTCACCAGAGAAACTATTTAGTATTTACATGGTGACTTATTTATTCACTTAAGAGTATAGCCTCAGTATGCATCATTTTCCTATGAATGACTCTAATTTTTCATTCTTTGTGGCTGAGTAGTACTTCACTTTATAGAAAAAAAACACATCTTATTTATTCAGTCTACAACTGATGGGCAATTGGGCTGTTTCCAAGTTTTATCTATTACAAACTGTATTGCTATAAACATAGGTGCACATATATCACTGTGGTATGATTTTTTAAATTCTTTTGGAAAGATACCAAGCAGAGGAATGGCTGGGTCAAATGGAACCTCTAATCCTAGTTATTTGAGGTATCTCCATATCGATTTCCACAGTGGTTGCACCAGTCTGCACTCCCACAAACAATGGAGAAGGGTTTCTTTCTCCCCACATCCCCGTCAACATTTTTTATTGATTGATTTCTTGATAGGAGCCATTCTGTCTGGGGTGAGGTGGAATCTCAGAATTGTTTTCATCTGCATCTCTCGAACGAGAACCTTATTTTCTTTTAGTCCACTTATTCTTTTTCACTCATGTATTTTTTCCTTCTGTTTTCCCTTTTAAAATAACATTTCTAAACTTTCTTCTGAGCATTTGTTCAACTTTCATGTTTTGAATCATGTCAGAATATATGTACAAGAAATATTTGCTCAATAATGCTCTATTTCTATGTAATCTCAATATCTTTAATGTACGTTTATCCCATATGACTTTTAAATATAGGAAACAAAACAATAATTTTTCACAATAAAGAGGTAGTAAGAAACATAACACAATATGTACCTAGTCTGTAAGGATCCCCATATTCAGTGAGCTACAGATAGAAACATAGAAACACTTTCCACGTCCTAGGAAGTGAACACAACAAAAAGTGTCTTGTAGATGATTGATAGAAATTTTGAATCAGCTTGTATTTCCAGGAGATTGTTGTTTTTGGTATTTCAAGGACATACATAACTCCAGGTAAGTTGCTTCTAGGCCCATGGAATAAAGGAACAAAATAACCTGTAACGATGTGTGTTTCCTCAAAACATGGGGATGCTCCTTCCTCGAGCTGAATATATTCCATAGATTGCTTTAAAATCATGACAATCCAGAGATGAAATTGCTGGAGTAAAAAGGGCGTTCTGAGAAGTTAGTAGGAAAAATAATAAGCTGTTAAGTAAAGGTGGGACAAAGAAGAGACAGACAGAAGACAATTTAAAAAATCATAATTTTTGAAAGAAATGAAAAATATTTTATGACATTTGTATCCTATGATAAATGTGCGGTAATGTATGAAATAAGATCTGATATAAAAATACGGTGTCGGATACAGTAAAGTAAAAATCAGGCTTTGAGTTTGGCTGCGTTGTATCGCAGCTGAAGAAGCACTTCAGAGGGTATCGGTGGTAGTGGGCAGTCACTGACCCCGACACGGGGATGCAACGAGAGGCAGAAGCAGGAGAACTGGGCCAGGAGTTCAAGCCCAGCCCAGGAAGCAGGGAGATCCCTTCTCAAAGTTAAATCAATCACAAAATCACAATACATTTATTTCCTAGGCAAGAATCTTGTCAACTGATATAAAATAGTAGTTCTTAGTGATAGTACTAGTAATAAGAGTAAGCAAAGATTTGACAAACTTTATGTCTTCATTTCTTCCTTTACCTGGCTTCTAAATTTAACTTCCTAAAAATAAACTCTCACTATGCCTTCCCATGACCCAGAGTAAATTTATGCTCTGTAGGCAGCTGGTCTACCTTCCATAATGCGTTAAGATGTGATGATTTTTGCAGTGCCAGATCATTATTGCTATCAAGGAAGCCCATATTATATACACTGATCAAGAACAGGGACTAAAGATCAAGTGATTCTATTTTAATTTTGTTTCTGCTGTAAATTACTATGTGGTTTGGAAAAACTTAAATATCCAGAACATTTATTTCCTCATTATCATGTTATGATAGAGATGATATGAATTAATGCAGGTAAAATTTATAACAGAAATGGCACAGAGTAAATAGTGACACTTATATAGTTATTATATTTCAAATTAAGTCTCTTCCCATGCTAAGATCTCCTCTATATCTATATTATTTTTAATCTTAATGTACCTTATATTTTGTTTGCTATGTTAATTCTTTCTCTGAAATTTACACCTGTATTCATTAGCTTATCTTGTAAGTTCTTTCAAAATCCTCTTACTTTCTATCCACCCCCCGAGATAATTGCTTATCACTTTGCCTGGAAGTAATCTTTCATTCTTGAATGCTGTGCCTATACTGTATAAGAATTTTTGCAAGCCTATCATATTCTTTCTTTTGGTCAAAAGGTCTTATTCAAATCAAAAGTCTTAATTTAATAATCATTTGCATATATTTTTCAGCTCCCTAGCTACGCAATGTATGCTCTTTGAAGAGATAATAATGTCCTCACTATTTATGTAAAAGTATTGCATCAAAATCTGTGTCAGTCCCCAGATAACTTACATTAAATACTTTAAGGCTCTCAATATCACACAAAAAGGAGATGAAAGCACCATCTACCTTAACAAATACTCATAGAAATTAAATCTGCATATGTATATAGGTGTTCATGAATAAAGTTGCAGATTATATTCGTGAAGTGTATATTTTAATTGATTTCAATGTATCATATTTTAGCAGTGTTCAAATATAGAAATAACATATATCTACATTTATAGACTCTTGATTTGTTACATTATAGGTGTCATTTTATATGTCTGAGAACTGAATGAACTAAAACCAGGAAAACTTATATGAATACAGCCAAACTGCATGTATTTTACATGCTTTTAATCCCTTTTATTTTCAGAAGCTAGTATTAATATAAACAAATGATCATACATAGAGTCTGTGCATTCCATTCGAAAATGCTACTGTGTTTGGAAAGATATTTTTCAGTTTCCAATGTGCTATTCAAGTATTTGGTCCGATATTGCTGCCACCATAAAGTTACACATATAAGGAAAGCAAAAGGTAAATGCTTAAAAATATGTCTGTGTTTTTAAATTTCTTGCCTGTGTGAATCGACAATGTACCATCCTCTTTCAAATGTAGCTCTTGATGTTCAACTTAGGAAACCTTCAACTTATTCTTAATTTACCATGTTGCAACTTACTTTACTTGTGTCCTTCATTTCATGCTTTCTGATCTGATGCTAATTTATTCAGCAATTATTAACAACCTGCAGCTCACAGATAATGAGACATAAGTGCAACCACATCTTGTGATTTTTCTGATTGAAGCTGAGTTGGGGAGTCTGAATAGCACCCCGTGAGTGGTGTCATCCAGAGCCTTGGTCTTTCCTGCCCTACTGCCAGAAGCTTGTGGCCAGCCGCTCCGCCCCACCCCCGCGGATTCCTTCTGCAAGTCTTGAGAGAGGGTGCCTCATAAATACATATACAGACGGATTCTAGAGAAGTTTCTTCACAAATGACGTAAAAACCCCACAGGTCCCGGCTTAATTGACTCATTTACAATGCAAGACACTTTAGTGAAATGTACACAGTGCCAGATTTTTACTATTTAATGAGATTCAGAAAAAAATAAAAGGAGAAAAAAGTTAATAATTTTCCCCTTGCAATATACAAAATTCTTTTCCCACCAGTTGAAAATTACCCAAACTGTCTAAAGAAATGTTTCTGTTAAGGCTTAGAATTACTCATAGCTTTATTTCTTAATTTAGAATCATGTACAAAGAAGCTTATTTCTTGTATAGAATTAAAACACTTAAATAAATTAGAGGAGTCTTTTTTTCTGTGTCCAAGGAGATTACACATTTAATGAAAAGTGATTACT
>NW_022900947.1:50340546-50351547 GCF_012274545.1 Fukomys damarensis | reverse complement strand
TAAAGTCTGATGTACTATAAATTTATAATTATCTTTCAAATATAGTCAGCTTGGTGGCACTGTGACTGCCTCACAATATGGAAGGTCCTGAGTTCGACCCCTGGTACCAGAAACACCACAAATATATTATTTTGTTCTCTTACAAAGCTACTTTCTTTTTATGATCTTATTGTATCTTCACTAGAACTATTCTAATATCTGTAAACTAGTCTTCCCCTTGTGCCACTTTCCCAATGTAGTCTGCTCCATGCACAGAGCCTTCATTTCAGTTTTACTCAATATTTTCCTGTCATGTTTCATTAGTAAACAACCAACCAATCAATGAATCAATAAAAACATGACCCAAATGCATACACTTTGATATTTAACCCGATGTACTATAATTTGGACACGTTTCCACACCTCATTATTCTCCTTCAGAAAGCCGTGCTTGGTTCTCTTGGTGCCCTTTTCACAGACTTCACTTGGCCTAGCACATCCTCTGCACATTCTAATGCACCTCTGGGTTTACATCCCTGTGACCTTCTTCAGAACATGAGCGCCATTCATCTTCATACTTTCTTCAACTTGGCTACCTGCATGGCCAAGAATGTGCACTCCACAGTGTGGCCAGGTGAGTAAACGAAAGCCTTCCCGGTGTGCACTGGAATACAAGCTTCAGAGTGCAGACTTCAAAGGGAAAATGGCCTTGTTTTGCCCAGTTGTTTCTAGACCACTTCCCAGCATATCTGGAGATTTCACGTTTGTTTTATGAGTGAATTCTCAGCCAAAGGCGATCTTAGAGATACTAGCAGCATTCTTCCGCACTCTGTCTTGCTGTGTGTCTTGTCATGGTTACATCTACACACATTCTGTCACCCTTAACAAAAGAAGCTCCTTGAAACCAGTGCAGGGGTATAGGCCCCTTTATGTCTCTCATGGAGCTGTGTGCACCAGATGCATTTTTAAAAGACATAAATGAAATTAAATGAGTGAATACTAAATTGCAGTTATGAAAACATTTAAACAAATGATTAATTTGGTCTCTATTTTAATTTTTAAAAACTTATTCTATAAGTACATGGACTTTTAAGAAAAAGAAAAATTCACTGGGAGTACATTACCCTAGTATCTTTTCACAGGCTCTTTCATATTTAAGCCATACACTAGTATTAGCATTGTTTTGATAATCGAGTACATTGTTTGTCAGTGATTATGATGCTTCCAAATGAAATGTTCCTTGAGACCCCTATGTGGTACCATGTGTTTACTGATGAACTAATTGTTTCAAAAAATCAGGTAGTATAAATGCAAATAAAATGAATTCAAATTTGACAGCAGCTCCTGTGATGTGGCCTTGTTTAATGTTTCTCAGAACTGAAAGTGCCCTTGTTGGTATTGTTAAAATGTAGAATCACCTACAGCTGATCCAACTGGGAGAAGAGACTTTATGTTTCTAACAAGCCCTACCTGTCTCTGCTATTTGTCAGGGTCCCTAATCTGAGAAGCAAGGTTAGATCAATGATCCTCAAGTTTGCCTCAACTAATCTTAAAATTGCATCTCAAAAGGATTGTATCACCAGCAGGAACATATACTCTTCTCTTTTGGAGATTTTTTTTTAACACCAAAAAGTTCACACAATAAGAAAATAAATTTATTTTTAAAAATTGTGATAAGAAAACACACACCAAGAGATCTATCCACTTAACACTTTTTCTTTTCTTTTGTTTTTTGTTTTTTTTTGGTACTGGGGCTCAAACTCAGGTCCTTGTGCTTGCAAGGCGGCACCAGAACCGCTGAGCTAAATTCCCAGCCCAACACTTTTTCAAAGTATACAGTGTAGTATTTCAAACTCCTAGCACAATGTCGTAAGACAGATCTCTTCATATTTTTCATCTTTCATATTTGCAACTTTATATTTATTGACTAGTAGCTCCCCATTTTCTTCCTCCAGCCCATAGCAGCTACCTTTGTTCTCTCTGCTTCTGTTGGTTTAGGAACTTAAGATACCCCTTGCAGTGAAATGTGAAATCCTTTCATAATAACTTGTTTGGAGTCATTTGACAGTAACTTGTGAAGACCACATAGAATGATAACGTGAAGAATAGAATGAGCAGAACTCCTATTGTATCTGTCCTCAGTTGTTAATAGTTTGGTATGACATAGTGACTACTAAATCTGTTTTAACACAAAAATGATGTGTGATGTTTTCAAACAAATGTGAAACTTAATTATTTTGAAATTATGGACATCATAGGATGAGTGAAAGAATAGCATTTATATTCTCAGTTTGCAGAAAGTAATAGAGAAACTTGCTGAGCCCTCCTTTCTTTCTCTGAAGAGTGGTCATTATTATTTTATATTAAATTTAATATAATGTCTTGTAAATGTAAGCATTCAACACATCAGTACATTGGAGCTCTTTTATTTTTATCAGTAATAAAAGATGAATTCCACAAATAGTGTGTTTCTACTGCACAGATTCTGGGCCCTTCATAAATAATTCCGAGTAATGGAAAAGCTACTCTATGTTTAAAATTAAAATCATGTTTTGACATGCTTTATGAATGCCTTTTTATGGATTTTTTGATAATACACTTTCAAAATTATTGGCAGATCTACTTTTTGTCTGTACTTCAAGCTGGATAATGGAAGGTGATTTATACAGTTTTATTGAATTTACCAGGGTTGAAGTAAGCTACGTTAATTATCGCCAATGTCAGTTCTGCAGGCTAGCAGGAACTGAGACAAAACATAAGCCAAACTAAATGTAATTAGCATTAAAATGACTCAAGCATGAAAAATAATGGAATGGGTTCTGAAGTGTCTTATTGTTGTCAACTGAAAAAGATTCAACTTGTTTGTAAATGTTTATTTTAATTGCCTTTCCCCCATCATCTAAAGTAAGAGAGGTTTTTTATGTCCCTATCATATTTCCCAAATAACAGTTTGGTTTTGACATTACAACATACACTGCCATAAATAATTAATCTGAGTTTTTAGAGTAGGTGATGTTAGCTGAAAAGACTCATGGGAGTCTCCCTCCTTAAAAAGTAATCGCTTTTTCTTTCCAAATGTGAATTATTCAGTGACACCAAGTTTTCTGATCAGTGCCTTCTCTTCTCTCTTCTGAATTCAGAGAAGTTTGGGCGGGATTGATATACAGACTTAAACAAGTAAGACAGACTTTTACACAGGAATTATATCCAAATCCTTCCCACTAGTCCCGAGGTGAGCTGTGTAAGTGTGATGGGTTCTCCACAAGGTTTATAGCCAATGATTCGACCAGCTGCAGATCGAAAGTATCTGAGGAAAAATCACTTTTGTAGCGAACATGTTCGGACTTTTCCCCAGATCAGCTCTTCCCTAAACAGCACAGAAGAGCCTCTGCTGACACAGCGCGCTCACCTGTCAGCTGTTTTGAGCCATTGAGGTGAGGGTGCTCGTGGGTTCTGGGTAGACGTGCTGCAGTTCTCCACGAGGGACTTGAGCATCTAAAGATTTGGGTATCGGGTGGAATCCTGACACCGGTCCTCCAGGCATTCCGAGGAGCCCCTGTATTCACTGATGATGACCCAGAACTGTCAGATGGATCCACGTATGAGATGATAGGCAGAAGACGTTCTAGGATAAGAGAGAAGAAACGAGGTATCATGAGAAGGCGTCTAGGAAAGGCCTGCAAATAAGAGCAGTGTGCGGTAGAGTAGAAGGTAAATGGGACTGGGTCAATGTTGCACTTCCGTGAACAAGGCGTGTGCTCATGGGGTAGGAACTGAGAGGCACTGGGAAGGCAGAGTAACGAAGTTCAGGTTTTCCAATCCTTTCTAACATCTGTGGAAGGAGAGCGTAGGCACAGTGAGAGCGGCTGTGTGGTAAGAAGCTGGCCAGCGAGGTTCCCTGACCTGTGAGTGCTCAGCTTCATTCCTCTGTGCCTCTGAGTCTCTGAGATGAAGCAGAACCCAGGGTAGCGGGCGGGCACCTGTACAGCTGCGGGCGCCAGGACAGCTCAGCGTCACGGCTCGGTCCACTCTAACCCCGATGCCAGGGGACCTGTGTCAGAGCAGTTTGACACACCTGGGAGGTGTGCATTGATTTTGATTCTTTGATAAACCTACAGATCTAAAGAAGGCTCTAAAATATAATGATAGGACCCAAATGGGCCAATGCAGAAGCTGTCCTTTAAAACAAGTGTGAAAATATCACCAAAATAAGCCAGAATTTGGAAGCATTCTCTATTCCTGAATAGAACTTACAAATATACTAAAAAAATTTGTTTTTTTTGGTACTAGCGATTGAACTAGGAGCTTGTGCATGTGAGGCAGGAGGCAGAAAAATATTGTTTTTCTTGTCACATGGTGAGAGTCATTTCAAAATACAATCTAAATCATTTCTTTTTTTTCTCTAACTGTAGTATTGCGTTTCAATTTAGTTTGAAAATCAATATCCTTCTCCCTGGCTGGGCATGGAAATGCAGATCTCTAATCTTAGCTCTCAGGAGGCTGAGGCAGGAGGATTGTTGCAAGTTTGAGGCCAGACTGAATTACATAGTAAGACCCAGGCTCAAATAAAGCCAAACAAACTCTTCCCCTCATTTCCAGTTTCTTCTTGTTTTAGAAAGGAAAAAGTCCAGGGCCCTGGCCCCTGGATGTATTTGAGCTGGATAGGCTCCTTTATGAGGGGATGCCTGGGAACATGTTGGGTCTCTTCCTGTTAGGGCAGTGGGGCCTCCTTCCTCCTCCAAGGTTCCCATCAGCTGGTGGCCCCTGTGCACAAGCCCTGCACATGCGATGTCTGTCTCATGCACCTGTCTACAAGCGTGTCTGGTCAGATGAGCTTTTGTGTAACTTTTACTAAATTCAGAAAAGCCAAAGGAAATGTGTCTGCCCCTGTGATATACCATTAAAATAATATCTTTAAACTAGTCTAAAAGATAATTACCTGTGTGAAATTGGCGTCTTCGATCTCAGTATCCTGAAGTCTTCTAGGTTTTTGTGATCATGAAACGAGTTCTTTTTCTTCCTACTTACAGCTTTCTCGTACATCACTGTCACTTTCTTTATCTATATATGCACTCTGACATACCTGGTATGTGTGAATACTCAAGTGCCAGCTCTGGGTCCTGCCTCAATTCTTCAGTGAACGCAGATAACCCACCTGGAGAGAATCATGAAGCTTATTACCAAGCATTTTATAGTTGTATAGGATTTGTTTCCTATCGCAGCATTTAAGTTAAGTAGTGGAATCAAACTTATATGTTAGGAAGTTGTTGCCAGAGATTTTCTTTTTATGAAATAAAAATAGTTTAAATGAATGCTCAAGTTTTACACGGTATCTTTTTATTATAGAATTAAGTAGTTTGTATTAAAATGTAATGAGATTCATATGGAATATTAAAACAAGAAATGCTGTTTTAGACATTTGCTCACATAGCCAGGGGATTTAGTTGTGTATTTCTCATCTACTGCTGTAGACACACTATGTGCAAAGTGTCACAATTTTTATGGGGAAGAAGAAATCGCCTATTAGTCAATTTATATCTAACAAGGATATTAAACCTCAAAACAAGGTTGATCAAATTTGTAAAATAATTAACACACTGCAAATCCTAAGCCAAAACCCTGGGAAGGAGGCTTCTAGAGGAGGGAGGAGGTGCCATCCTAGAGTTCAAGGGTGGCTGAACGCAGAGTTCTAATGACCAAGATAGCAGAGAAAAGACCAATGTCACTTCTTGGCGAGGGATGGGGAGGTGCAAGGGTGATGACATTATACTTTTTATGTGGTATTCTCTCTGGGGCACTGGCTAATTCTGTTTTCTGGCCAAAATATGAACAGATTTTCCCCACAGGTTAGACTCATGCACCAGTCTCTGGAAACTCTCACAAACACACCTGATTTATTACTGTACTGGCTTTCTAGGTATTTCATAATGCAGTCAAAGCAAGACCTAAAATGCATCATCACAGTGAGTTCTGGTGCTGAACACCACGCAGCTCAGCCCCAGAGTCTGTCTTGCTAACTCTAGGCTACTCTTCCACATTGAGGAGGGAAAGGATAAAACCCCTCCTACCAGAAGTCACAATGTCTAGGGAAAATTTCCCATAGAAAGGGAATAAGAACAGCACTTTGAACAATGAAAAAAACAAGGTTGATGGAGATGGTCATAAGAAGTTATAAATATGTGTGCATTTAGGTGGGAAAGTACAAGATAAATTCAACAGGTCATAAGCAGGACAGTTAGACAGGTAGAGTTTTATTTAGAATTGCCAGATAGACAAATATGTTCTAAGTACTTTGGTTGGTATTTGGTATATCATCACCTCCACTACAACAGAATTTGTCTGTAAACTCTTTTACTATTTAGATAACATTTCCTCCTGGAAACTTTGTGTGCTCATTTATATCTGATTATTTTGTCTGTTACTAAAACCTTATAATGACTTTTCTCATTGGGTCAATTCATTGAGTAAACCATCATTAGGTCAAGACTTTGCTTGCTATTGGAGGACTTTTTTAAAATGGGTATGTGTCTATCAGCACATATGTATACATATAGTGAATGTGTAAATTTGGACACTGATGATGACTTCATGTAGACTTATTCTATGAGACTTCAGTGAGACTCGTTCTATATAAGAATGCAAATTCAAAGAATGAACTCTGTGAACACATTTTATAACACTCTGTTTTCCTTTCAGGTAAACCGGTAATGATAGTAACAGAGTACATGGAGAACGGCTCTTTAGATACATTTTTAAAGGTGAGAGTTGAAAATACTTTAGTTTTTCAGTGTTGTATATGTAATGACCATGATATTGAGGTTAAATTTGATCAACTTTCAAGCCATATTTTTGAACAGGATAAAACTATAGAGTCAAAAAACTATATTCCAAAATTAACTGTGGTTTATAGTGGCTTTTCAGAAATTTTTTAAAAATCCAAATTACATGTCCCTATCCAGTATTGTACTTAGGTATGTGCTAATTTGAAAAGCAAACAAAAGAAAGTGGGAATGAAGAAAGAAAGGGTAAAAAAAAAGGAAGAGCAGGAAAGAAAAATAAACACCGGGGAAGGAAAAGCTTTATAGAAATTACATAATATCTGGCAAAGAGAAAAACTACCTTGTGTCGTACATTTGATGCAGGCATAGGCGTCTGTGTGTGCTCATAATGGACTTGGGGACCAGACACTATGTCACAAGTGCACTTCGTCTGTGGCAAGAGACAGTAACCAGTGTCTTCAGACCCGAGTTTCAGGAAAGGATTGTTATTTGTTTCTATATGCTCATCCTCAGGTTTTAAGTATTGGTAACTAAGAGTTTTAGCTGACAGCTTCTTTCAGACAGGGAAGCACAATTTTATGTCTGCTTAAACCTGGGATGGATGGCACTGTGTGACTTCAATATTGTGATCACCACTGCTGATTAGGGAGAGTGTTGGGATGGCATTGGTGACTGTTTCAAGAGGGGCCATGTGATAAATAGGAGAGTTCTCAAATAAGCTGAATTTCCCCTCTAATCTCCACCCTCCTCCAGACTGTTTCCCCTGATCCATGTTTTCAAGTTCTGTTAAGGTCCTAGCATCCCTTTATTTCCAAATAAGTATCAGTTTAGTATTATGAGTTCGTGTGACTACTCTAAACTCAGTGCTTTGGACAAAATCACCATCTCCTCATGTTGCTAATATCTCGCTGGCCATTGCTCAGCATGTTTTCTCCACCTATGGCTGTCAATTATCTCTCCTGTACACATCACACATACCCTCATGTGTCTGTCCAGCAAGTTTCTTTTAAATCGCCTTCCTTTACTCTCATGCATCATAGGGGTTTGCGCATTACTCCAGCCTAGTCCCTGCCTTAGTTAAGGTCAGACCTGCTGATGCATGAGAGCAAAGGACTTACAATGCAGAAAAATAGATAAATAAAAGTAGCCAAGTGAGATGTTTGACAAGCGCTCTCAAAGCCTTTATCTGCTTTGAACAGGAAAGCATTCTAAGATAACTACATAGTTTTCTAATATTTCCCATTCTCCTTCCGATAGAAATTGTATGTGAGTTTTCATGGATGGTAATTGTTCATTTGGAGACTGAAGGAAGATCCTTTCCCATTTCCTCCTGTAATTGGGCTGCTAGGCTAGCACTTGTGTAATGTCTTTACAGAAAAATGATGGCCAGTTCACCGTGATCCAGATTGTGGGCATGCTGAGAGGCATCGCGGCAGGCGTGAAGTACCTTTCAGACATGGGCTACGTGCACAGAGACCTCGCTGCCAGAAACATCTTAATCAACAGCAACCTTGTGTGCAAGGTGTCTGACTTTGGGCTTTCCAGGGTGCTGGAAGATGATCCTGAGGCAGCCTACACCACACGGGTAAGCTCTAACACACTGCATTTCTGACAGAGACTGCAGGTGTTTGATTTTTAAATATTTTATAGGAAATAGTAAAAAGGGCATTCACCTAACTAAGTCAGGAGGAGTTAGACCATGAGAGAGAGACGAGAGAGAGAGAGAGAGAGAGAGAGAGAGAGAGAGAGAGAGAATCCAGTACTATTAGGTCTGTAGAAGCAAATATTAAACTCACATAAGGAAAATATTCACCATCTGAGTCTCAATAATTTATTTTTATCAAAGATGCTAAAAATATAAAGTTTGAGCTGCTAATGGATATAACAATGTTAAAATCATACATAAATTTGAATGTAAAAGAGTGTAAAGGCAAAATCTCCTATACTAATTATATACAAACACACAAATACATATGTGAATATCAACATAGATGGCATTATTTGATAATTTAGGCTATCTGTATTGTAGTGTCCTCAACTGTAACATGAATACCAACATATGTGGATCATACTTTTAAAGGTTTACATTGCAGAATAAAGAAAGACCTATTCTTTCAAAAAATTGGATTTATTGGCGATATTGAAATGGCTAATTACTTTTCTTAATACTAGGAAAACTGTTAACTGTTAAGCCTACATATATGGAAATCTAGTCACTAACTCATTGTCATAATTAGCATGAATCAACCCTTTCTTACCAGCGTAATTGCTTCCTGAATTGATCTAGGACATAAAAGTTTCTCCTGTGGAAAACTGGATGTGGTTACAACACAATATTGTACCTTTTCAGTTTTGAATCCCTTCAAATAATCAATATTTGTGTAATTCTAAATATTTTTAATCTTATCGTTAGACACCTCAATATCTAAACTCTTTTGTGATGCCTGGGATTTCTCATGTCTTTCACTGTCCAAATATGTTAACTTTTGTTTTAATACATTTTTATCACCTGTCATTCTCAAAACAGGAAATATGTGCATTCGTGTTCTATACAACTTTTTTAAATGACATCCATAGACAGTTTAAAAATAGGTTCTTTAACTGATTATAAGGGTATTTTTACATTATTTCTTTGTGACTCATGGATGTTCAGGGGTTTGTACTGTGCTGAAGGGCAAGAGTAATTAATCTGAGCAAATAAAGCCTTCCAAAATCCTGCTTAGTAAGTCAAAAAATTAATTGATGAGAAATCTGTCCTCTTTTAACTATAATTGTCACTATCTGCATTAAATGAAACCTCATTTAAGAATTCTCCTGGTAATAGAGTTCACTTAATTTTTATGCCCTAAGCAAGAAATAGGTTATAGAAAAGTCTGTTGCCAGTTTGATTGTTGACATCTTAGTTAAATGCAAAAAGTGAACTTTTCAGGGTACAAGTCAGTGTGTCATCCTGTAGATTTGGAATGAGAAATAGTTTCTCTGGTGTGAATAAAGTATAATAGTACATAAGATCCTAATGAGATAATTGACAATATAAAATAGGAAGAAAAGGGCTAAAGGGCGTAGGGAAAATGGGAAGGGTAGGGGAAAGGTAATAAGGGAAAGGAAAAGAATATGAGAAAATGGAAATAAAATGTTTGTAAATGGGGAGGGGTGGATGGGGTGAAGGGAGGGCAGGGGCAAGGGGAAAAAATGAGAACCAAGACCTGTCATGAAAAGGTATGAGATCTCAATGATGAATGTAACTGTACTGTACACCAAAAATGTACCAATAAACTCAATGAGGAAAAAAAAACAGATTTGGAAGGAGAGACAAAGACAAAGAAACTACGCCTTTGCAAACAATGTTGCTGAAATATGGTGTGGTAGCTGATTGTGGAAAAATTCTGAGATGAGTAGATAATGGAACTGGAATAACAAGAATGATATGTACAGTGATCAGAGGACCAGGAGAAACTTGTGGGTTAAAGTTTAGCATAACCAACCAACACTTCTTTTTTTTTTCTTTTGATTGAGTTTATTGGTACAATCTAAGTATACAGTACAGTTACATTCATCATTGGGATCCTGTAACTTTACATAATAGGTCTCAATTCTCATTTTTTCCCCTTGCCCCTGCCCTCCCTTCACCCCCTCCACTCCTCCCCATTTGCAAACATTTTATTTCCATTGTTTCAGTTTCTCATATTTTTTTCCTCTCCCTTATTATCTTTCTCCCACCCTTCCCACTTTCCCTACACCTTTAGCCCTTTACTTCCTATTTCACATTATTAATTATCTCATTAGGATCCCTGTGTACTACTATAGTTTTTCACACCAGAGAAACTATTCGGTATTTCAGTTAAAGAAATTTCTATATGAACATTAAAAATAGGGATTCCTAAAATAAAATTTAAAAGGAAAGTAAAAGAGAAAAGGCAATGATGTAACAATAAAATAATACTTAATTCTGGAGATGAAAATGGTCCCTCAACATATTTAAATTGCTTCTTGCTCTTGTAGTCTTATCTTATACTTTTTTTCATTATATAGAGAATACTTTATTAGTTTCTGTAATCAAACCCATGTAGATATGACCTTACATATTTAGTACAATGCGTTACCCCTGTACACACGGAAAAAAAAAATAACATTTCTAGACCAATATGGCTGTCCATTTCTGTACAATGCCAACTCAACACAGTAAATTGGGATAATTTTTTCCAAAGTTGACAGCACCGTTAAAGTTTCCCAAAATTTATAT
>NW_022900947.1:50322382-50340129 GCF_012274545.1 Fukomys damarensis | reverse complement strand
ACTAATAATAGCAGCATGTTATGCATCGATAGTAGCGACAGCTTTTCCAAGTTCTGCAGTCATCTAAACAAAATTATAGACATTCAGCACATTCCATTAAAAAAAAACAAAAAAAAGCCCCAAACAACAAAACAAAACAAAAAAACAAAGAAAAGAATAATATCCAGAAAACAGCAAAGTTCTGTTGCTGTTGTGGTACCTGGCACCATTTTTTTTATTAGCATCTTAATCATCATGTGGAAAGAGAATATTCTAGAGTAATATCATTAAATATAGCTCTGATAAAGCATGGTCACTACTATGTATCATAAAGCAGGTGCAAGACATTTTACATTCACAGAGGTATGATACAGTACCATCCTACATCAATAATACTAAAATAAGTTTTGGTTTGAAATTTGCTTTGTCGGGAAATAAGATTCCTACCCCTGTTTTTTTCTGGGCTTCTGTCACATGGAGAATTGTTTTCTATTGTTTCACTTTCAGTTTATGGGCTTCTTTTTGCACTAGGTGTGTTTCTTGTATACAACATATTGTTGGATTTTGCTTCTTATTCCTTTTTGCCATTCTGTTTCTCTTGATTGGTGAGTTGAGGCCATTGACATTGATAGTTATAACTGATATGTACTGACTTATTATTGACGTGTTATTGGTCTCTTGTTGACTCTTTTTACTTTTTCACCTTCTCATTTTAATTTCTTGCCTTGCCTATCTGATTTGCTCTGTTGGGCCTCATGGTGGTGTTGCCTTCATTGTCTTTTTCTAGGATCTTGTTTAGAATTGCTTGTACTTCTGGTTTGGTATTCATGTAGTTTCTCAGGTGTTCTTTGTCGTGGAAGTGTCTTATTTCCCCATCCATTTTGAAAGAGAGTTTTGCAGGATACATCAGTCTAGGTTGGAGGTTGTTCTCTTTTAGTACTTGAAATATCTCATTCCAGGCTCTCCTTGCCCCAAGGGTTTGTGTTGAAAAGTCTGCTGTGATTCTGATGGGCTTTCGTTTGCATGTAATTTGTTTCTTTTCTCTTACTGCTTGTAGTATTTTGTTCTTCTCTTGGGTTTCTGGGATCTTGATTATTATATGTCTAGGTGTAGATTTTTTTTGACTGTAGCTAGTTGGGGTCATATATACCTCAGTTATCTGAATGTCAAATTCTTCCCCTCTGTTTGGGAAGTTTTCTGTCATTAATTCTGAAAACAGCTTTTTTAAGTCATTTGTATTTTCTCCTGCTACTTCATGTATTCCTATCAGTCTTATGTTATTCTTCTTTGCATCATCTGGTTGTTGGATCGATTTGTCATGATCCCTTACTGTTTTTAAGAGACTTCTCTTTTCATGGTCACTGACTGCAATCTTATCTTCTATATCTGAGAGTCTATCTTCACATTCTTTTATTCTGTTGCATACACTTTCAATGGAGTTTTTAATCTCCTGGATATCTGTTTGAATCTGTTTTATGGATTCCATTTCTTTCCTATGTTGGGTGTTTATTTTTTTCATTTCTTTCTTATGCTGGGCCTTCATGGCTTCTATCATGATCCTGAGCTCATCTATTTTTCTGTCAGTTTCTGCTGTAGATTCTTGAATCACGACTTCCATTTTGTTCACTATCTCTATGGTTATCTGGGAAATTATTTCTGTTTTGAATTTTTCTAGAGCCTGCTTGATCTGTTTTGTTACTTCCTGTGCTATGAGTTCAGGGTGTCCTGGTGTTTCACTATTGGCCTTTTCATCCTCATTTGCCCTACTCTTTGCCATTGGTGAACTGGAAGTCTGTCTTTATGTCTTGCTTAAGTGTTTTCTTACTTTTATTTTTGTTGTTGGACTGTCCTTGGTTTAATTTCTGGGTTATCACCCAGATCTTCCTGATATAATTGTGTGCTAGCTTCTGTGTCTCTAACAACCCACAGACATTCTCATCTTCATAACTTCAGAGGAAACAGCTCATCAAATCAATCGCAATACTTTATCCCAACTGATATAATCAGCAACACATTAAGATCAAGCACAACTTGGAAACTGCTCACCTGTGGTTGTCACTAGTCTATCACCCTTAAATTATCTGAATTAAATTGAAATCAAGAAGCAGTCCAGAACATGTCTGCAGTGAACAATATTTCAATATATTGTATTTACCATTTAATGACTCAGATAGAGCTAGGACGCAAGACCCCTGGTCTCAGTTAGCTGATGGCTGAACCCCATGATGTTGACTGACCTCTGGCTGCAAGACCCAGATTGAGTTCCCCAACCTTCTGAATGGTTGAATTCCACACCGTTCTACTACAGGGTTCCCATACCCTTTCTTTAAAGATGTTCAAAGTTTAGAATTCAGAAAAATACCCTTGATGACCACCTCTGCCTCTGCAGAGTGGGTCCAAAGACTGGCACAGTCAGGAGGCCTGAAAGTGTGCATGGGGGAGGAGGGGTGTAAGGGGAGTTATGGGGGTTCAGAGTTGCCCGCGCAGATACCTTCCTGGCACTGGAGTGATGCTGGCTGGGGTGGGAGAAGGTGTGTTTCTCCTTCCAGCAGTGAATGGAGGCCCAGGCTACCTCCCGGGGGCTGGAGCAATAGTGGCTGGGGGGAGGGTGGGAGAAGGCGTGGCTCCCAACAACACTTCTAAGAGGGATTTGTTCCTGCATTATAGACAATCACACCTTCCTCTGCAGTTAGGTCTCATGGTATGACCCTGCCTGTGAATACTTCATTGACAAAAATAAATTTCATGAAATTCTTCTTCAAAACTTCCTTCCAATTGTTTCTTATAATTCAAACAAATTCAACACCCACCTCCCCAAACTTAAAGCATGACATGAAACTGTAATTTCCTCATATTTCTTGAAAGTTTGGTTTAGGACAGCAATTTATACAGTAAATTATGCTTTTCTAAAAAGTGGAAAGGCCTGTGGTCATCTTTTTACAGGAATGTTTCCCTTTGTCTCTGTAATATACAGTTGCTGATATAGATGAAATATTTATTTGTCTGCTTATATTTGCTTGCTTTTAAAAATTGAGAGGATAAATACTTTACCCTTCCTGAAAGAGGCAGATATAAAGTGTCTATTTTGTGAAGCAAGAATTAACATCCCAAACCAATTTTTCTACCATGTAAATTAAAGTAAAACAAAAATTTGCAGTTGTAGCTTAAGACTTTGGTCTTAAGATAAAACAAACTATCCTGTCAAGTTGTTTATATGTCAGACTGTTTATCACTTTTATTTACTGTTCACTTGTATTTACTGGTCCATTGTATTTACTGTTAAGCAGATCAGAGATAAATAATTATGGTTCTCAAAGATTCAAACAAATAGTGTTTTAGGATTTAAAAAATTAATATAATGGCAAGTTTCTCCCCCATAATCCAAGTTCAGTAATTTTTAAATTAGTTGAATTAAACAAAGTATATATATATTGTAGGTTATGCAGTTTAACCAAACGGAAAAATGTACTACCAAAAAGAAGAGAAAATCAAATCTAAAAGAAATAAAGCAATATTGAGGGAATGTATGCGATTTTAACATGTCAAATTTTCTGCCTGCTATTAACTGTTAACTTCTTAGGGTTGCATCTAGCAACCTAGTCTTCTACTTACATTTCTGCATTTAAAAAATATTAAAAAGCATGTAAGGCCCTGCTCTCTGGTAGGAAACCTGGGAGTACACCTTATAGATTTGCCTGACTGCCTGCTTTCCCTTATTTAGAGCTGCCCTCCTGAGGACTGTAATTGAGATATAGGTCTAGTGTGTGTTCCAGGAGTCAAACAGAATTTAAACTAGAAACCATCCAGACAGGCAATTAATAGCCTATAAGTGCTTATGGGCTGGGAGATGTGGGGAGAGGCTGTGCGCTGTCAAACACATTCACTTAAAAATGCTACATCTCTTTCTAGATCTTTTCATGAGACAGCACACATCCCTAGATACATTGGGAGTATGTGAGGATTTTAAATATTCTTTTTCAATTTTAGGGAGGCAAAATTCCAATTAGATGGACGGCCCCAGAAGCCATAGCTTTTCGAAAGTTCACCTCGGCCAGCGACGTGTGGAGCTATGGCATTGTGATGTGGGAAGTGGTGTCCTACGGAGAGCGGCCCTACTGGGAGATGACCAATCAGGATGTGAGTGCGCAGATGTTCTGTCTCAAGTTGAAAATGAAATGCTTTGTTCTGTGCTTCCAGATGCTTAGGCTGTTTTCATCCCAAAAGGTGACAGTTTCTTGGAAAACCTGGAAACGTTTACTTACACTGTGATGTTTCCTTCTTAACTGGCCTTTGCAGAAGTTGCAAATGAGTTATTACAAAGGAACACGTGTTATAGGCACATACAACCTCTGTCCCTCACCAGAGAGTTTTATCTGTATTACGGCCATGCTTCATCTGCTTTTTGTCTGCGTCAATCTCAAAGATGAAGAAGCCATCAAGAAACAAATCTTGACAAAGTTTTATGATTTGCATTCAATAAAGGCATCTAATAGGCCAAATCAAAAGGAGAAACAATATATAGTGGATGTTCATCAACAATGAAAAAGAATAGTCTATGTTTCTTTAAATTGCAAAACATAGAAGAGTTGTACTGTGTATTTAATTTGCTGGGGGAAAACAAATTTATTTATCCCACAGTAGAAAAATAATTCCTTCTTAGCATAATACAATCTTAATGATAACAGAACCATGAAAGGTTCTATTCAAATCCCAAGTGTTTATGATATGAGGGGTAGTACATGAAACTTCCTTTGGGATTATTGGAAATTTATACTTTTCCTTCAAGCAACCACAATTATGAGAGTAGCTAGCATGTACTAAGTCCTGTCTTAAGTGCTTTACCAATGGATAGCTCATTAGTTCTTTTATTGAATGATTTTCATTCAATAGTGTACTTCTTTGAAACATTTATTTTTCTCTCCAGGTATTTCTTTCCTCTGTGTTTTATGACATCTCTCTCCTGTGCCAGGCCTCCAGGGTTGTTAAACAGACCCTACATATCTCTAGCTGAATTTCATGAAATGGCCCACTCATACCCATATCTCACCCTTATTTTTTGATATACAAATTCAAATTCAGTTTGAATTTAATTCAGTCACATCTATATTTCAAAGTGTTTGCCACAATTGCAGAATCAGCTGGACTCAAACTGTGTACAGTAGGAATGAATGATCAAATTTTTACCCCTTCTCCTCTACCAAAGCCTGTATCTGGATTTTGTAGAATTGATAAGGATGGAGAGCTAGAAAGAAAAAGGCAAGACCTTTTTCTACCATTGGGATGAGGACACTTCTTGGAAAGACATCTGCACCTTTTAAAATCTTTATCAAATTTATTGGTACATTTTTAAATATACAATACAGTTATATTCATCATTGGGATTTTGTACATATCTTTACATGACTTATCTTGCTTCTTATTTTTCCCCATGCCCCAGCCCTTCCTTCAGCCCCTCCACCCTTCCCAGTTTAGAAAGACATTGTTTCCATGTTTTTCATTTTTATATATCTTTTTTCCCCTTTTCCCTTTCCCCTACCCCTCCCACTTCCTCTACTCTTTTCTTCCTATTACACAATATCAATTATAGATTTTGATCCTTATTTACACTTTTAGTTATTCATACCAGAGAAACTTTTTGGTATTTTCACATGTGTGACTTATTAATTTCATTTAAGAGTATGGTCTCAATGTGTGTCCACTTAATATAAATGTCTCTAGTTTCTCATTCTTTATGGCTGAGTAGTATTCCATCTTTAAAAAAAAACACATCTTCTTAATCTAGTCTCCAGTTGATGGGCAATTGGACTGTTCCAGTGCTTTTCTTTTCAGTAAAGCACTTTTTTAGCTATTACAAACTGTGCCACTACACTATGAACATGGGTGAGCATATTTCGCTGTGGTATGATTCTTTTAATTCTTTGGGGAAGATACCCAGCAGAGGAATGCCTGGGTCAAATGGGACTTCTAATCCTAGTTCTTTGAGGTATCTCCATACTGATTTCCACAGTGAATGCACCAGTCTGCACTCCCACCAGCAATGAAGAAGGGTTCCTTTTCAACCACAGCCCCGCCAGAATTTATTATTGGTTGATTTTGTTGATAGCAACCATTCTTACTGGGATGAGGTGGAATATCAGTGTTGTTTTCATCTTTACCTCTCGAATGACAAGTGATGTTGAATATTTTTTCATATGTTTATCTGCTGCTTTTACTTCTTTGTCTGAGAAATGTATCTTCATTTCAGATGACCATTTTTTAATTAGGTGTTTACATTTGGGGGGTCTGATATTTTCAGTTCTTTATATATTCTAGATTGTACACCTTTGTCTGAGGAACAGCTTGTAAATTTTTTTTCCCACATTGTGGGTTATTTCTTAGCTCTGATTGTGATTTCTCTGGCAGCGCAGAAACATTTTTAAAAGATGATATCGCAGTTGTTGATTCTTTTTGCTAGTTCCTGTGCTACTAAGGATTTCTTCATAAAGTCTTTCCTATGCCAATATCTTCAAGAGTCCTACCTAATTTATCTTCCAGCTAGTTTAGTGTGTCTGTTTTAATGTTTATATCTTTAATGCACTTGGATTTTAGTTTAGCACATGGTGAAAGATACAGGTCTAGTTTTAATTTTTGACAAGTTGGAATCCAGTCTTCCCAACACCATTTATTAAAGAGGCTATCTTTCCTCCAATTAGGTGTTTCACTCCTTTCTCAAAGATGAGATAGCTGAGTATGTCTGGAGTTGTTTCTGCTGATCCTTGGGTCTGTTTCTTTGCCAGTACCATGCTGTTTTTATCACAGTAGCTTTGTTGTATAGTTTCAACTGGGGATTGTGATACCCCTTCCATATCTCTGTTGCCTAGAGTGGCTTTTGCTATTCTAAGTCTCATCTGATTCCAAATGAATTTTAGATTGCTTCTCTAGTTCTGTGAAATATACTGTTGGGATTTCAATAGGGATTGCAATGAATCTGTATAGCACTGTTGGAAGTATGGCCATTTTCACTATGTTGGTTTTTCCTACCCAGGAACAAGGGATGTATTTCCACTTTCTTATTTCCTCTGCATCTGTACCTTATATCTCTAGCTGGGCACATTTCTGAGGACTTGCAGGGCCCCTAGTGAAAGTGTCCTGCAGGACCTGACAGGAGGAGGAGGTTCTGCGGCTGCCTCCAGAGCTCCTCTCACTGCCCCCCTTTAACATGTTACAGCCACTACCATCTCTTTGCATCCACCTGCTTTACCAAGGGAAACACATTTGTGCTGGATGCTTTACAGTGAGGCCTCTTTTGCAGGTGCAATCATAGGCTTTTCCAACTGGTCTGCTTTCTCCAAACTTTAAGATATGAGGCCAGGGTCAAAGGCCAGATTTTTGCCCATCATTGACTAACATGCTTCTCTGGTAGTAACAGCAGTCATCCGAGTTGTTCCTCTTGGCTTGAGCAGGGGAGTGCTCACTTGTGTGTGCATAAGGATAGCACCTGTGTCTTTAGCTGGATGATTTTAGGGGCAGGACTGTACTGTTGCTGAGTACCCTACAGAGCTGGGTGCAGTGGCTTGTGTCTGTAATCCCAGAATTCTGCTAGGCTGAGGTCAGACAAGCTCAAATTGAAGGTCATCCCTTGCTTGACTTAGCAAGAGCCCATCTCAAATTTTAAAATATCTAGCTAACTAACTAGCTAACTAACTAACTAAATAAATAAATGGCTGAGGATGCAACTCAGTTAGAAGAGTTTAAGTTCATTCCCTGGTACCAGAAAAAAAGCTATCATTTAATTCCTCTTATATAAATGTATCAATGTATATATAGTTTCACATATATCAGTATATTATGTATGTGCACATTGGTATAACTATATAGACATTTATACACTCATATATATTACTTTATATTTAAGTAATCCCTTAGGGAGGTGATGTTGTGCCTTTGTCATACAGTGAAGAAGTTGAGCCTTAGCAAAGTTAAATGGCACCGTGGTGCACACCTGTAATTCCAGCACTTGGAAGGTTGAGTCCGGAGGATCACTATAAGTTCAAGGCTAGCCTGAACTACATAGTAAGTTCAAGGCCAGCCTGAACTGCATAGCAAAACTGTATGAAAAGAAAGACAAAACAATAGGAAAATTATTTTATTAAGGTCTCTCAAAAGTTATACCAAAAATTTCGAACTGTTCTCCCAGTTTTTTGTTTTTGTTTTTGTTTTTTTAATCTGACCACTACAGTGTCTCCAATGGCATCATGGTCCTCTTTCCTTTCTAGTCATCAGCCTTCTGATTGTGTATGAAACAGGAGGTCAATATACAATTACTATTTTGAATTGTTCTAGTTGGGAGCAAGATCTATTTACTACTCTCTCTTTTCCTGATAAGTGCCAAATGATTATAAAGCCTACAGGCTACTACATAATTGGGCTTCTAAGGTAGCTTGAAGGTTGTTTCCATTTCATCATTCTATTTAATTTGTATAAAGTTGCTTTACTTTTTTTTTTTTAAGTCCTGTGGGTTGAACCCAGGGCCTGTATACTGAACTATATGCCCAGTTATTTTATTTTATTTATTTATCTTTTAAATTTTCAGTCGGAATCTCACTAAGTTGCTAAGAAGCCCAGAGTGGGCTGAGACTTGCAATCTTCCTACCTCAGTCTCCAGGAGGAGAGATTCGCGGAGTATGCCACCAGGCACACCTTCAGTGCTTCTCCACATCTGCTCCTTTCTCTGTATCTATCTCAATCAAGGGAAATATTTAGCCCCTGATCGTCTAGCTAAGTCCTACTCACACTTGACATATTTTGAGTTCTGCTTCTGTCAATTACAATCATTGGATTTTGCCAACTGTGTGGCTGATTGTCCCATTATTGATAATCATGTCTGATGTCATTGTAACTGTAACAGAGGAAAGTGTAGATCAGAATGGAGCACAGTGCTAGGTGAATGCTCGGAAGTACTTCCGCTGATGCTGTCTAGGTTGGCTCGTGTTCCTAGGGCAGTGGAAACATGCGACGCTCTCTGCTGTTCTCCGCCAGCCTCCCATCGTCCACCAAGATGAGCAAAGTAGCCTAAACCTGACTTCATTTGTCAAGTGGCCACAATTCAAGAGCAGTACAGTCGCACCTTAGACATCAGCAAGTCTGTTAAGAGGCCCTGGCCCAGTCTCATAGTCAGAGGGCTGGGACCCTTGTAGGGGTGGCCTAGGGTTAGTGCAGAAGGACATAGGAGCAGCCGGGAGAGAAGGACTGGGGTGAATTCCTGCATTCTTCGCATCTCCCTATTTCAGCTACATCTTGTGTAATAACTCTGTTCATCCTCTTTATTTTCTAATTTCATTTATTTAATGCTTAATATAATTTTTGTCATTGTAGACCATATAGCATTATTCTCATAAGTGCTTTCTTTATTTTTATTATTCCTTTTTTTAAAAACAATTTTCCTCATTTTATTCATTTGAGTGTGTTGATACTTTTCTAAATAAATGTATTTCAGTGTATTCAATAAAACAGAAGGTAATGCTGATTTAATATTGTTAAGAAAAAACTGGTATTAATTACCAGTTTTGACCAAGTTTTCGAGAACATAGATGGATTTTTTGGTAAATGCTTATATAATTACAGATCTTTCTATAATTTTTTCTTTTAATTCAGTGTCCCTTTAACAGTGTACAGTGTGAAAAATACCTGCTTTCTTGTTTCCACAACATCCTCATAATCATCAGTGGCATTTAGATACAACATTAAGTGTGATATTCCCTGATTTCTATTGAGTTGTTTCATCCACACATGACTGATGAATGATACTTGAAGATCATGAGCAATGGCTATTTCTTTGGAAGAAAAATTCTCAGAGAATAAAGATGAAGCATGGATTTGTCAGTTTCAAATGATACATCCCATATATCTGTAGCTATAATAATATCTATAGTTAGATATCTGACTCTAAAATACTTTTTACCATTTCATATAGTCTATTCTGAATCTCACCGAGGAAATCTTTCTATTTGTCAGGCAGTAGGTTCCTTTTGATTTAGGATTTCTGCTACCATCATAGAGACAAACTGGAACACACACAATGAAAATAAAGTAGAATGATTAAGATAAGTTGAGGTGAATATCAGATAATGAACTGTGATTCAATCTCAAGAAGTAAGGTGATATCCTGCAGTGAGTCTGTTTATTAGTAGTGAACATTTTAAATGTCAGCATTTTTCAGAATAAAAAAATTAAATATTTCATTGTGTGTTTATATATAGTGTCTGTTTTCTTTTTTCTTTATTGACTAATGTATGAATAGATATATTCTAATAAGCATTTAAATTCTAAAATATCTTCAAGCTAATCTAAATATTTGGTTTTTCAATATTCTTATGTTATAATTTTTGCTCATTTTCAAGTATTAGTTTTCTCTGCTTTCCTGTTCCCTGTGAATTTTAACACAGTGTTTTTTTGTTTGTTTGTTTGTTTTTTGTTTTTTAACTACTTCTTCTGGCCTAGAGCTTCCCTATAAGGCAGCAAGAACATTTGACTCCAAAAGATACCAACTTACTTTGTATAGGATCTGCCTCTATTCATCTTATACTTTGTTTTAATTTCCAATGTGACAGATTTATATACACATATGATATATACTTGTGTATATATGTGACATGCACCTACAATATTATGACATATGTAACAAATATTATATTTTACAATATCATATATTGTATGTCATATGTTGTAATTAACAAAGATAGGAGTATGAAAAGTTTAATTCTCATCCAAATAATGAAAATTACTAAGATTTTAGAGCAACATATGATTCTGTTTCTTAGCCTCAGTGCAATATCTAAAGTGAGCTTGTGGGATCAACATTACTTTCCAACATGATATTAGGCATCTTCTAATGTCATTGCTGTCCTTGAATGTATTTTCAGAACTGGTATCATCATGGTAATTTATACCTCTTTTGAAAAGAGATACATAAAGAAATATAAATACTTCCACCCAAATTTTTTGTACTTTGCCATTGAATAGCAACAACAACAAACCACATGGAAGCTTTGGACTTAAATCTAGTCATCTTAGATTTTAAAACTCTTTTCTGCTGCCTGCCTTGCAAGTGTCCAGCCCCAAGTTCGATCCCCAGTACCAAAAAAAAAAAAAAAATAAATAAAAAAATAAAATAAAACTCTTGATACTTTGCCATTGAATAGCAACAACAACAAACCACATGGAAGCTTTGGACTTAAATCTAGTCATCTTAGATTTTAAAACTCTTTTCTGCTGCCTGCCTTGCAAGTGTCCAGCCCCAAGTTCGATCCCCAGTACCAAAAAAAAAAAAATAAATAAATAAATAAATAAATAAAATAAAACTCTTGGTCAGGTTCAGTGATTTTACAGGGAAAGGATTTGAGTAGAAGATTTCTTAAATCTGTGTAATCTGTGGGACTCTATTGATGTAAGATTGATGTACTAAGAATAAACAAAAGGCATACTCAATATATCTTTAATAACTTTTTGGAAATAGGTAAGAAATCCTAAAATAAAACTGATATATCTTAAACTATCTTTGAAGTTATTTCCTAAAATATATTCATAAACCAGTTGTTTCTGTGAAACTTCATATTTCACAGTAACAGCTTTTCTATGTTTGATTTCAAGCAGATGCTTCAGATATGGTACATCTGAACTGGTATCAGATTGTTTTAAGAATTTCTGGTTGCCTGGTTTTCTTTTGTTATTTCTTTGTTCATTTCAATTGCCTGTATTAACAAGTGTGATAATTTTGATTCAGATTATGATTCATTTGATTATGTGTTGCTCATAATTTTTTTAAATGACCAACCTATGTAACACTTTAATAGATTTGGGGAGATTTGCAGCATTTTACAAGCCACAAATTACTAATACTCTTCAGTTTGCCCCATTATGGAAAAGGATTAAATAGATTAAAATGGAAAAATATTTTTGAGAATATTTTACGTAAAATGTAAAATCATAGTTCTAAATGTATTTTAATGTGAAATGTTGTTTTATTGTCTCTCAAGTAAGTAAATAAATAAAGGCTAAAGCCGAATTCAAACTTAAATCATTCCAATGACATAATTGCATAGAGAACGAGTTGTAATTTAACTTAAAAACCAGGCATTTTATTTCTAAACAAAAATTTACCTGAAATAGAACAGATTAAGTTTAACAGTCTGGAAATAACTTGAAAGATCAAATAACTGCCCGCTTAGCCCCTTTTGCTGTTATAGAAGATGCCTGCTCTCAGTCGTGTTATAAAGACAGGCTCTGTCCAGACCCTGGCTGACCAGGCAGGAAAGTGCAGGACGCCCAGCCTGTCGTGGCCTGGTGGAGAGGAGGCAAGGGATATGGCTTGCGCAATCCCATGAGCTTGGCTCTGTTTTATCATGCCTGCTCTTAGGAAAATTAACCTGCAGATCTGATCTGATCCCTTCCAAAGGTGATGCTTCTGTGGCCCGATCATTTTTCACTAGGTTTCACCTGGTAAATAGTCAGCATCTTTCACTATGGTTACATTGAGGACCAAACTTACAGGATGTGAAACATTTACAAAAAGTAGCACTTCTTAAATTAGTTTAAAACTGAATTAGTGATTAAATGAATTCATTTTTACAGTCACCTATAGTGGCACAGGAAGGAAATACAGTTTTTTTTTTCTTTTTCTCTTTTTTGAATAAAGTTGCCACAGGAAAATTTACAACTATGTGATTGCAGCTTTGGGATAATAGTACATTACAAATTAAATTATCTTTTAAATATATTTTCACAAAAGAGGGAAAATATGTCAGAATGAAAACTATTCATATTAACATAATTTATACTAACACATATATGCTGTTAAAATAATAGTATCCTATCAGCAATGGGAAATCTTATAATGAGCAAATCAAATATATGAACTTACATAAACATGAGTGCAAATGGTAATTTTTATTTCTTTAGTATTTATTTGATCATTGAGAATAAATATTTTCTCAAAATTTATTTAGTGTTTTCATTTTTTGTTTTTGTCAGTTTTGATTAGTATCTATTTCTCATTGATTTTTAAAAAATATTCAGTTTTCCAATATATATGAGCATTTATTGCTTTAGATATGTTATAGTTGAGAATAATTTCTTCTGAGTCTAGACTTTAATTGCTTACATTATTTTTTATTTAACTAAAGCACAGATGACTGAGCTCTTTTTTCTGTAGTTACTCAATTATTTCTTTGACCATTTATTTCAGAGTCCTTGAGTAATTTTTATTTCCCTGCCTTTGCTCAGAAACTGGTGCTTCCCAAAACACCTCTATTATGTGCTTTTCCCGAGGAGATAGAAAGTGTACCAACTTCAAGCTGTGACCAAGCGCTGATGACCCTCGCATTTATCTTATCAGCACCAATGTCTCTTGTGCTCCAGCCAG
Source organism: Fukomys damarensis (assembly GCF_012274545.1). NCBI lineage: Eukaryota > Metazoa > Chordata > Mammalia > Rodentia > Bathyergidae > Fukomys > Fukomys damarensis. The sequence goes on along the minus strand of NW_022900947.1, from coordinate 50,326,751 downwards.
ATTTCTGCCAACAGCCATCTGGGTATCTCCCCGCCATCTGAGATGAAAGAAGTCCCAAACGAAACTGACACTATTTTCTAGCTCTATAAATGCGGTCCCCTCAAGCTAATGGAAACAACAATTCAATATGATAGGCTTGAGGTTGATCTCTGTTTTCCCCTCCTCTACACCTTAAATTTGTCATTTAATCTTCTTTTCATCTTCCCCTGCATTTGTTCTGGTGTTATTTGCTTTCTCACAGAAAGAGTGATTTCTCTCCTGTCCATAAAAATCATCTTTGTGAAGTTCTGGCTCTAATAACTTTTTCCATCTATTAACCAAGTCTAATTTTATAGGAAAGTTAAATTTGTTAAAGATACATTTGTCATAGGATTTTGAGAACTATGTCCCTTAATATTAGTTTTGAATATTTAAATATTCAAGCTTTGATAACTGCATAAAAACTGTATTTTTACTTTCAGTTGCATGAACAAATCTCTTCGGAATTTAGGAACTTTGATGGCAGCCGAAATATTACAAATTTTTCAATACGAACCTTACAATTAGACTGATACTCACATATGTGGTTATGTTTAAAATCAATGACATTCATGCCACCTGTACTAGTAGACAATCATTCCAAATTCCTGACAGAAATCAGTGGATGCTAATAAACACTCAGACCTTGATATTATTAAATGATACATGAGATGGTTATGCTAATTTAGCCTTTGATTTATTCATCATTTACCACCTCCAAGTCTTTTTTGAAGTAAAATTGCCATTCTGTTACTTTTAAAATGTGACTTTGCACATATTTTTTCATTAAAAAGCCATTAACTTTTCAGAGAAATCACTAGAAAATTTAATCTGTTTGACTCCAGAATGCAATGATACATAAAACATGAACTGTATATTTTATGTCAATTAATCTTACAAATCATCCTTCACAAAGGTTTTAGGTAAAAATAATATCCATTTATTTTGTTTACAATATGTGAAGAAATCCTATCTTTATATAGTATTAATCATATTATATATTGTGTTTCTTTGTTTTTATTTTCCAGCAAATGAAAACAGTAGTGAATTAAAAAAAAAAAAACAGTGATTCTGTTTATTATTGCAAAATAGTAGTGAAAAATAAAATTGTTGGATGCGGGTTGTTTCTCAGGCCCCTCTCTGTTATTTGTGTGACACTGGAGGACTGGATCTATTTTGCTTTCTGCAGGTGATTAAAGCTGTAGAGGAAGGCTACCGACTGCCAAGCCCCATGGATTGTCCCGCTGCTCTCTATCAGTTAATGCTGGATTGCTGGCAGAAAGACCGAAATAGCAGGCCCAAGTTTGATGACATAGTCAGCATGCTGGACAAGCTGATTCGCAGCCCAAGTAGCTTGAAGACACTGGTGAATGCATCGAGCAGGTACGAGGCCAGACCTGATCAATTTTCCTGAATGTCTTTAATTCAGATCGATTCCACAGGTATTTCAGCAATTAGATAATTTTGTATACCAGTTCATCTATGAATGTTTATCAACAGCATATATCTGAATGTCAGTTTTGCATAATTTTTTTTTCTGATTTGAGATCAAACATATTTTATTTCCTCATTGAGTTTATTGGTACATTTTAGGCATACAGTACAGTTTGACTCATAATTTAGAAAATATAAGTGATTATATTAAAAAGCAATTATAATTAACCTAATAATGTTGAGGGCCAGATTCAGAAAAATGCATAACCACAAGCAGGTAGCAGTCACAAATATTCAAATGATGCACAGCATTTTTAGGAATTTTCAAGTATAAATGTTGAGTGGGAAAGTAGGATTATAAGATTATAGGGAAAGACCAAATGGGTACTGATATATTTTAAACCAGAAAATTTAATAACAATCATGCTTTGATTTCTTTAAAACATTTTAGTGTTCGTCATGTACATACGAGAATATTTTAGTGTTCATATTTTATGGACATAGGAAGCTGTGAGGACCCTTTCGCTCTTATCCAGTCATACACAGATGTTGCATTAATTATTTAGTGTGCAGTTTGAACAAGACTTAACACTGACAAATGAGTAATATCATGGAGAAAATTTGCGTGACCAAATGACTATATTTTCTACTTTTCTGAATTGCAGCATGGATGCATTTAAATACTACGGCATCCTTATAAAGTATGTTTATGTCTTTAACTGATAAATTACCAAATTATTCTTTCTACAATTAATCAATTTGATTTCAAACTAAAAATTTGCTAGGTTGTTATTTTCATTAGATATGAAACAGCTGTCTGTTTTATCAGATACACTGTTATGCTGGTAACAGAATTGGCTGTCCGTTAGCATGAACTAAATGAAAACCATTTCTCTATAAAATCACAAAAGTTCTATAATTTTAACATAAGATTTGTTCACTAGACATAAGAGTTGCTTTAAATACAAATGAGGAATGAGTTTTCAAACTTTGTGCAAGGATCATTGCCTTTCTGTAGTAGCAGTTGGAGAATGGATCTTTGTAGCAATTGTTCCTTATGCTTGCTCCCTAAATATCTGCTTTTAAATTGTTTATTTAAATGTGAGATATTCAGCCTTTCTCTCATCTATTCATTTGAATTGTGTTATTTTGTCACAAAGGGCATAAAGGAAGGTAATAATCAAATGAATACTTAATATTCTAAATTTCATTCATTTATTTCATCACAATTATTTTAAGTTGACAGCAGGTTTTTTTTTCTTAAAAGGTGCTCATATTTTCTTATAGTATATAGGATTTGTCTTGCTAGGTTTTATATAAATACATTTAGCTTTCAAACTGGACCCCTCCCTTCCTCTCCATTATTCATGAACAAATCCTAACTGTAGCAGATGTTAGTTCCTAGTGCATTCACTCCCTTTCCTTTCCCACGGATGTCATGAGATTTGGTGATGTTAGTAACCATGTAAATGCATTTGAATCTCTGTCAGTACCTTGAAGTTTTCTACTCCATTGAATTTGTTCTTTAACTCTACCTTCCCATGGTTATATTCTAGACCTTGCTAGTACCAAACATTGCAACTCTTTTATGACTTCTATTTCAAAATCCTACTCCCCAACTTCTTCCTCCTATATTTCTATCCCTAACAATTTTGGATCTTGCTGTTTAATGAGACAAATAACTGCAATATATTCACTTATTCATTGAACAAATATTCATCTTTATTTCTATGTCATTCTGAAGGCTAAGAGCCAAATATATATATATATATATATATATGTATATGTATATGTATATATATGTGTGTATATATAATATATGGCATATACATGAAATATATATGGCATGAAATAATCCTAAGTATCTGCCTTTATTTAGCCAATATACTGTGGGAAGAAAGACGGCACAAAATGATAATCTCACAAAGAACTTTGGTTTGAGGTGAAGAGTTAGAGTAGGATTACAGAAGATAACCAAGAGGGTATAGTGATTATGGAGAGTCCTAATGGAGGAGTCTTGGAATAAAACCATGATGAATGAGACAGAAGTCAACTCACGTGTGACATATCTGAAGGAGAAAGGATAGCATGCATGATGCAGGTCGGGAGGAGAGTGGGGATAAGAACAGGGTGAACTGCTGTACCACATTGTGTCCTGGGGAGTACCTCATTAGCAGATGTGTGGGAGGATAAGGAGTGTGGTTTGGGACACGTTTAGGAGACATTCTTGTAAGAAATATGGAAGGTCAAATTAGATCTACGGTTTCATATGTAATCCAATCTGGAGATAAAAAATGAGAAAATAGTTGCTAATGAAACTATAAAGGTGGGTAAAATATCCCAGCATAGAATGGAGCTACAGTTTAAGAGAAATGATGTAGGGCCAAGACCTGGCTTCCTGTCAATTTTCAAGTCAGCAAAAGGAGCAAAGGCAATGGAAATTGTGGAGAATCCAGGAGCACACAATATCACGGTGACCAAAAACGGGGAATAGTAACTCAAAACGTGTTGAGATGGAATAGGATTTCAGGAGAGAGGTGAAAGGTATGTGTTTCTGAGAGGTTAGTCATTTGGAGATTGAAATATGTCCACAGGTTTTGGCAAAGTAGATGCTTTTGCTAACATCAGTATGAAAAATTTTTATAGAATTAGTTTAGTAGAAATGCAGGTTGTCTGAACTGTAAATGGAAATGTGAGAAAGGCCAGAGAACACAAGTGCAAAAAAAGATAATTATGTCGTGTATCTTATAATGGGAATATATTTAGTTGATCTCCTATTCACAGGCATGTAAATTAATTTTGATGCTCAGGTACATGTTTTTTTTTTAACCATTTTCTTGATCATCTCCTTAGGTTACAGTTCTATTAATCCTCCTCCTCCTCCTCCTTCTCCTCCCCCTCTCCTTCTTCTCCCTCT
>NW_022900947.1:50283065-50322299 GCF_012274545.1 Fukomys damarensis | reverse complement strand
CTCCTCCTCCTCCTCCTCCTCCTCCTCATCATCATCATCATCTCATTATTTTTTTATTTTTATTTGTCAGAGTATGGATTTAGAAGAGTAAAAAATCATACCATGTTTTAGTTGATTATATTCAGGTTTTGTATGTGTTTGGAATTACAGTTTATTTTCTAGGTTGTACTTCTTGCTTCAGTTGAATTAGTAACCATCCTCATATAAGAGCACAAAAACCAAGTGTTAAGTATCTCCTGGAGTTTCTCCCGAAATGAATTTAAATAAGCACAGGTTCCTCTAGGAAATTCTAAAACTAATTGGCTTTGCACAAATTATTCTGCATATCTGTGTTTGGTAAGATTTTCTATATTTTTTTGCAAAGTAAAACAGTACTAGAAAGTAAATATAGCTAAATGACTACATAAAAATTTTAGTACACACTAATTTTAGAGCAACTTTATGTGCACAGCCAAATCGAGCAAAAGATACAGAGATCTTCCACCAACCTCCTGCCTCTACACAGGCAGAGCCTTTCTTCATCCCATAATTAACATTTTCCACCATAGTGGAACACTGATCATGTACACTAACACATCATGGTAACTAAATGTTCTTAGGATTCACTCACTAGGTGTTGAATATACTGTGGGTTTAGACCAATATGTAATGATGTATCCAACATTACCATATCATACATGATCATTCTGTTGCCATATAATCCTTGAGTTCATGCATCCATACTGCACGAAATTTACACTATTGCTTTGTTTCATAGAAATGTACTGATTAGCCAATTATAAGTCTTCCTTCATGATGCATTAAAAATACCTCGGTGCACTGATTTTATGTTCTCCCACATTTTGAATTATTTGGTTCCATGTTGGCATGTATGTTCCTTTATAAATACGTAGTCACCCGTATCTATGATGTGTGAGTTAACTTTACAGGAAACTTTGTTAGAAAAGCTTTGTGATGTTTGTTTCTTATGCATTGTAGAGTATCCAATTTGTTGGCAGAACATGGATCCCTAGGGTCTGGAGCCTATAGGTCAGTAGGTGAATGGCTAGAAGCAATCAAGATGGGCCGCTATACAGAGATTTTCATGGAAAATGGATACAGTTCAATGGACGCTGTGGCTCAGGTGACCTTGGAGTGAGTAATTTTTCTGATAATCTTTGCACAATTGCTGGGGCTAAAAAAAATAAAAAATTGCTCAGAATCCAATCTGGATGAGATCAAGGGAAACCAATTGACCTTTGTCCTCGAGCAGCAGCTCTCGAAGAAGCCACGTCTTCTTTATCCTGTACTGTTAACAGCTGCATGGTTAATGCTTCTCGTGGCCAGTGTCTTTGCTTTCTTGCTTCAAACGAATAGCATTTGAACAATTGGAATAAGAGCTCCTTGGCAAAGTACTGGTATTTTGTGCTGTGGAAAAGATGTTCTCTTACAGATTTTTATACTTGTCTTATGTTGATTGTAAATACAAAATAGAACAAACTGTAAGCACAATTGGTGTGGCTAGGCCTACGTAATAACATGACTTATTCCTAAATTTTAGCTCGCTACGTTGAATACCTAAATAAGGAGTGTAAACAAAGCCTATCTGGCAGGAATGTCATTTAATGTCTAAGTGGTGACCCTATATTCTTATAGTCCAAGAATATATCACATCCTGCCTCTACTGTATTATGTGGTACAAACTCAGTGGAAACAATTGTGCCCTTTCCTGTGTGCACGTTTAAGATAAAGTTTATTAAATCTAATTGAATAAAATCACTATAATTAAATACTAAATTATTTAAGGTTGTTTGTATTTTATGATATACTCTGTATGTATGATTATTTCAGCCTAATTGTTATTTGTGAAAACTAATTGTCCTTTTGGTGGTTCCATCTAGGTGACATTAATATTAATAATGTTTTAACCTGTGAATATAATGACAACATTCCTCAAATTGCCCACAAATTCAAAGGTTAAAATGTTGTTTTTAAAGAGTAGAAAATGTTAGAATATCTAAGTCACTAAGCCACGGTCATTATTTCATTACTTCATAATATAAATATCGGAGAGTTCTTGTGCCATCTCTACTATTCTGGCATTCTTTGATTCACTGAATTCACTGCTAATCTCCACAAAAGGTAACAGGGTACCATCATTTATCCCAGTTAATGTCACAGTCTCTGCTTTTCTTCCTTCATACTAAGAACTAAACAGACCTACTATCACAAGCACTCTACCTGCTTTTTAAATGTATCCAATGTCATTCCTAATGTCACTACCAAATCACATCTGTTGGATGCCATATCCCTTTTGTCCATTATTTCCTTGGACAGTCAAAGGAACTCATGTGTGGTATTTAAAATAGTATACTGAAAAACTTACTGATAATTTCAAGCTATTTTTACATGATTGCTATTTAATTTTTCAGTAAAGATGGTCATTTTAATTTATTAAAGTCATTTGTCATTTTATATTAAAATGATACTGTAGGTATTTCTTCTACCCAATGTCAGATTACTTGTAAATATATAATAAAATTATTTGCATTAAACAATGTCTCTTTTTTTTATTAAGACAGCATACATTTGTATATAATTAGGTCTACATTTTTGTTTTTAAGTTTCCAGAAAAGTTATAATCAAAAGGAATGGTTTTGCATTAACTACTCATGTTTTATTTTATTTCTTTGGGGCCCCAAAATACTATAAATGCATCAGTTTTTTAATGTGTCATTGTTCCACTTGTTCTTATTTCATTTAATTCCTTTCTATCTACCTTCCTGTATGTTCCTGTAGCCCCAGACTCTCCATTGTGGTGTTTTCTTCCCGAATCCTAACCTCCTGTCTGTCTTCTTCTAATGATTCTTCTCCAGCTTGCTGCCTCTGCCATACTGCTTTCTGCTGAGATTGTCTTTTAATTCATTACCTTTGACCAACAAGTAGTATGGAACTAAGCAACTTAGAGCTCCTTGCTTGTCAGAGGATGTTGGCCTTCTGATACTGGCAAATGCTTCACACCCCTGGACCTGGAATGATTACTCTGTTCCTTCCTAGAAATTGGGCCAGCAAATTGTAACTCTAATGAAGCAAATTTCTTGAAGAATTCAGCACCATTCAATACGTGTTCTCTGGTTACTGTGTTTTCGGTCAGTTTTTCTAATTGGTAAGAATATATTTATCAGGATATTATGTTAACTCACAAAATGAGAGGTAATGAGTAATTTGTTTTTTTCAAGAATTAAGACAAAATCATTTTTTGGGGCCTTCTAAAAAAAGAAAAGCAGCCAGTCATTGTAATTGCAACTACTGTAATTGGAAAGGACAGTATTATTATTATAATTTGTGACATCAGTTTGCTTTCATAGCAGGTTTAGGAAGAAACTAGAAGCTACAATCTGTCCTAGCCACCTCATTTGGTTAAAAGCTTTATTCATGGAGGTTTTTGTATGGATTATTCACCAATACATGCTGCTATGTGTAAATGTGGAAAATTTAAAAATTTAGAAGTCCTGGAGTCCAAGCATGTTGAGTGAAAGTTGCTTTCACAGGTAGATATTTTTGTCTGTTGATCTCCATTCCAAAGGCTTGCTGATCTGTGTGCAGCATTCATATTTGAATAAAATGTTGGGCCATTAAGGACAAAAAGTGTACTCTCGAGTATAAGGGCAATGAGATTTTGTAAGCTTGACTTAAAGCACATTGCAAATCGAATGGAAAGGTTTTAATTAAGAAAATAATCACAGCTGCTTTTCAGACATCTTATGAGAACAGTACTATCAAATTTTGGTTACTCAGAAAATGAGCGAAATCCAGTGATTTTAAGTATTATACCAATTGTATATAAGCTGAAGAGATTCTTATTTTCACTTAATAGAATGAAAATTTAAAGTACAATGGATATTTTCCAAATCTAAAGCCAAATGTGTATAGACTAACTCAACTAGGTTTATTAACTTATTTAAAAAGTAATTATTCATAATTTAGATGATATTAAAGCATGCACAAGAGAATTCTATTTTTTTCATAATTAAGTGAAAACACGTCCACACACAAAAAGTCTTATCCATTAAAAACTATCAACAAGGCATAGTTAAATCTCCTGTTGACTGCTCTACATGTATTTATTGTGTAGAGTAGCTGTGTAAATGCTCATTAGATTCTTTGAAACAAGTACATAAATGCAGATAAATCTATAACAAAAGCAAAACAAACAAACAAATCTCCAGCATAGGGAGTATTTATCTGTCCTCTCTTCCATCCAGCAAGTATTGATAGACAAAATTCCAGTAGAATGGCTAAACAGTGTGTAATGCTGAAGGAAGATGACTGATCCAGGGAATAAGTCATCCGCAACTGGATAAACTTTATCCTGAATAATCAACAACTGGCCCCAACATCAGCTAGATACTTCTTAATAATCTTTATCTTTTCATCTCACCCATTTAGCATCATATTACTCTAAGACAGTGTTTTTTTCATTGTCTAATATCATGGAATAGTGCTGAAAAGATGCAAGAATGTAATTGCACCAATGACCTTTCATTATAATAAGCAGCTTTTCTAAAACTATTGCCAACAAAATATAAATTCTTTCTACATAACAATATTTTTTTCAGTATGGTTAGGTTTATAAGCCCATGCTTAAGATGACACATGGTCCTGATGAAATTAGTATACCTATAAAGGAGATAATTTTTGTCTGTTAATCTCCATACCTGTAAAATTTTACATACCGAAAAATAAAGAAAAATAGTATATAATGCACCATTTTCATGTACTTCTTTAAAATTTATTGCTTAAAATAAAAAATTTCCTTATAAAATATTTTCTTTTTCTCAGTTTTCCCACATCCTTACTGCTAATCTGATCATTTATCATACATATGATGTAGTAAAGTGAGAACTGTAGGAAAAGCAAAAAAGTGAGGCAAACTACAGAAAATCCTTGAATGCATTTATAAATATTGAGATAATATATTTAACCTTTGCATTTTTCTAATATTTTAACTTTCATATGTAGTATCAGAAAAATATTAAATGGAGTTTTAAAGGAAAATGTTATGCTATTGAGAAAAATTAAACTTGTACAAGTTATCTTATTCCCCCACATTTTCTTGAAAATCATTGCATAGGAGTATATGCACTTGCATTCATTAAAGCATGATATTTTCTACACCTCTGTGCATTCATTTGGTGGCTCTGAAAATAATACATAAGATGTAAAATAAAAACCACAGCCTTCCATTGAAGACATTCAGTATTTACTGCAATATGTAAAATGCAGTGTTGTAATTTTATCATTCAGTTTCTCCCATAGACAAGGCAGAGTGGAACAATGTGGAAAAGAAAGAAAAAGAGAGATGGAGAAAAAGATAATTTTTAGTGGTCTGATTGTTTATATGCATTTTAGTGAAACACTGAATAATATATTGACCTTGAAATAAAATGTTATGCACAGTATAGTAGAAGAGTAAGACAAACTTGACTTAAAATCTGTTTATATGGAACATTCTGAAATACTGGAGATTTTACCTTCCTGTAAACATGCACTCTGAATCCACACATATTAACTAAATACAAATTCTGAAACATTGCATTCCTTAGTGTGATGCATTGATAATATTGAAAAATGTCATTTAATACAACAGGTTAAGAGCCTAGACATACTTTAAATGCAACTGGTGATTTGATAGTTCTCCGACCAAACAACCAACATATGGCATAGGGAACACGAAGGCACGCGTAGTCCTTCAAATTAAAGTTTTGCTACGGTACATGAAAAATCCGTGCTGTTTGAGCTGGAAAACCTGTAAATTCTTCTTGGTTTTTTTGCTCATTAAGGATAAAATGTAATGGTTATTCTTGAAATATTATTCCTAATAATCAGTAGAGCACTTTTCAGTGGTGCCGGTCACATGCTTCCGAGTAAGTAAACAGAGTAACCTCCGCACTTCCCAGCTTAAACTCATGACTAGCCCCTGTAAATTCACAAAGTTTATGCTAAAAAGTGCGTCTAAAAATATCACTTCTGCTCCTGGGTGAATTCTGTAGGATAGACTGTTTGCAGGTTACACAATTTAAAAGCTGTAAAGTTAGGTCCATCCTGTCCCAGCTCTGCGACACTGTTCGATACCATACACAATTCTTGAGAATATTAATCATCCCATAATAGAACCTGCCAGGAAAGATACATGGCATTATCACAGCAAATATGTAGGTAGTTCCCTTCATTAGATACTTCTTTGTTTGAATTGTAAATATTTGATGTTATATAGAGAGTTCCCATTTTACAAATAAATAAATTGTTACATTTAGTTTCACATGCTGTGCTCAAAATAATATCTGAAAATAATAAGAAAGTAAGAGCGTGGACTCTGGTTTTAGTCCTGCTACTGTTACATACTGGCTGTGTTATCTACCTAAGTGATGGAAATTCTCCAAACCTATGTTTTTTAATCTATATTAAAAAATCATATATATAATACGTAATTGATATCAGTTAAATATTTTCTTATTAAATGCAAAATACTTGTCTATGAACTCTCACCAACTATATTTATGTTTAGTCACATTATTCTCAACCAGCTAAGGTTTTGTCCCTCAGAACATCTGGCAGCGTTTGAAGACATTTTGTCTCATCACAGGGAGGGCCAAGGTGGGGTGGGCAGCTGGTCCACATGGGTGGAGTCCTGGACCCCGTTCGGTGCCCTGTGGTGCCCAAGACAGTATCGCCAACAGTGCGGGGTTATCCAGCCTGCAATATTCATGTAGGCAAAGCTGAGAAATTTAGTTAAAAAAGGACAAGATTAAATTCAAGTCTCTTTTTTTTTATTTCTAGTTTAGTCTGTAATTACGTATTTGTAGTCATTCTCATTATTGTACTGAAATTGATTTTGTTTCAAAGTGACTTTTGCTGATTATTAAATTTTGCTGATAGATTCTCTTCCGTGTCATATCCATTAGTATTTTATATTGTACTCTGGTGTCTTGTAAATATAATAATTTCTAAAAATATTCACATTCTAACCATAGCAACAACACTTTTTTGGTTTATTCCCAAAAACTCTCATAAGAAATCAATAAGAGAAAAAGAAACAAAAATTATTTTAATATGCAAGTTTAATATTAATTCAGATGGAGACTAGGTGTCCTTTTGTTTTTATTCTCTAATAATTCAAAGACATCTTTGAGCTTCTTCCTTTTTTTTTGATACCGGGGATTGAACTCGGGTCCTTATGCTTGTGAATCAGGCGGCGGAACCACTGAGCCAAATCCCCAGCCCCATCTTTGAGTTTCTTATTCAATTTTATCTAAAATAACTAAGATATCATCGTCTCCAACTCATTGAAATCTAAGAAAATCTGAAATTAAAGAACTTAGTAATAGCCAAAATGTTTCCTTTTTAGCCTATTATGTATGGCAAAGTATAGAAATCTTATATGGCAAACATCTTTGCCATTTAGAATTTTGAATTGTTCTCATTTTTTTCTATATTCAATACATATTATTTTTCAAATCCACATGAATTATTATATTTTCATGTACACAATTTAGGGGACTACCATTCATAAATATGTTATACAATAACACTTAAAAACCATGGCCACTTACTGTGTCTTGAGTTGCATAGCACATTGTGTTAGTGTAGAGATCTAAACATTTGTAGTTTTCTTTGGACTAATACGTGTTTTGTAAAATACACAAAACATATCTCGGAGGACTGTTTGATAGCGTGTAATCTTTAAAGTGTTCAATATGCCAATAGAACCTAGATGTTATGTGAAAGGAAGAGAGGTCCCATACTTCAGGTCCAAAGTGAAAAATAACCAAACAATTATTTTAAGAGTGATCGAGTAATTGATTATTCCCTAGCAACATTTACTGTATATAACAAATGTCTAGAAAGAGGCATTTAATGTGTTTGGTTTTCAACTGCTTAGCTGTAAATTTTTTAGTTATAATTTAAACTTTTAGCAAAAAGAAATCTTACACACTGTAGGTCCACATTTTCAAAACTCTTCAGTGAAATTGTACCCTTTAAGTTCAGTAATTCTTGGTATGATGAGAAAATTTGTTTTTCCACCACTCTGTGCTATTTAAATAGTGATGTTGAACAGGGATGAATATGCACTGTGTCGTACCCTGTTAAAAATATTAATTTGAGTGTACATTGATGTTTTCTCAAGGTACAATTTTAGTCTACCTTTGAAAATTGGACCCTGAATGTCTAAATTGGAACTGTACTCACTCACTAGTTTCTGCAAAAGGTTTGCCAGCGTGAAATATTGAAGTGTGCTACAAATTAAACCAATACATGCATCCAATGTGTGCTTTCTTCATGCAGGGATTTGAGGCGTCTTGGAGTGACTCTTGTCGGTCACCAGAAGAAGATCATGAACAGCCTTCAAGAGATGAAGGTGCAGCTGGTAAACGGGATGGTGCCATTGTAATCTCTTCCACTGTTACATCTTCAAGTGAATGATTCTGCACTTTGTAAACAGCCCTGAGACTTATTTTAACAGAAAGGGAGAAAAAGGGAAAACTGTGATTTCTGAACCTTAGGCAATCATCTGCCTCAGCCGCATAATTTGTAATCAGTGTTTTACTAAAGTCTCTGAATCTTCCTCTTAGTGTTTTCATCTTTTATGAAGCAACTATAACCTGAGTAAATAACAACACGAGGGTAAACATTATCTTACGTTACAGTAATAGCAAAGTCTTTCTCACTACTCCTACAAAATTTTGTATATGACATATATAAATATATAGTACCTTCAAAGACTGAATTTAAGTAAGCCCCATTTGAAACTCCCAGGGATCTATTTGAAAGGATAGATTTTATAGCCATGTGTGGGCTAAGAAAAGCTGCAGTTTATGCAAGTTACTTCAAGTCTTAAATGTCTGCAAAAGTGTATCGAAGAGCAATATGATTAGATTCTTAATACAGATCTTCTTTTGTAATTTAAAAATACTATTACATGGCATTAAGTTATAGAAACTAGTTTATAAACAATGTTGCTTGATCAAGGAAAAGTACAGCACAGGGTGTATATTTATTTTTCTGTGTTATAAAATTTACTTTTAGTTTCTCTTCTAGAGACAAGTAATAAATCTGTATATACTGTATAATTTTTCAATATACCCAGAAACTGACAAGTTGGAGTTGTGTGTGCTTGCACATGTGTGTGTTGTCATTCTGCTTGCCTTTTTAGTAATGTTTTAATTTTAATGACAGAACAGAACAGTGTTCCAGAGTATAATGTGAATGAGATATAAGAAAGCAAAGAAAGAAAATTTAACAAAAGCTGGTATCTCCTTTTCTCTCATGTATCCAAAAGCTACTAAGCTCTTTATTCACTAACAGGAAATGTCTGTAAGATTATATCGGCTTTAGCTTTTTAAAACACTTTGTAATATCTGTGACAATACAGTTCTTCTAGCCATTAATCTTGCAGTCCTGTAAGAAATTTCACCTTTCTGAGTCCCACAGAATATCTTGTCAAGCAGAGTTGACACAAAAGAGCGCTTTTCCAGTGAGATGTAAGAGAATTTAGCCACGCTAGATTCTGTTACCGTTGCTAAATCCAGGCACATAGCTCTAAGAGTCACCTTTACATGTTAATCCTTTGGAACCATTTCCATTCTGGCTCATCTCTAGAAATTTTGATGCTAAGGTAGAAATAGAATGATGAAAAATAGATGAATGCACTGATAGATATTTCTTTTATAATCTGGTAGAAATGGAAAAGTGAAAAATATATGCATAGTTTTGCTTTAGAATCTTGTTTCAAGACTTGACAAGAATGACTTGTTGATGGGTCTTTCATTTTGTGTTCCATTATGTAGCACTGAATTTATTTTTATGGGTCAGTCCAAAGTATGATTTCATTGGACTTATTAAGGAATGGAAGATATATCCTCTGTATGTTCCATATGCTACACTGTGAAAACTGATATTTGTGATAAAAATATTAACAGTTTATTTGTGGTTGTACAAAACTGAGCTCCTTAGGGAGATGAACAAATATTTTGTATCATTACACTTTATAAGATTATGGACTGGAGTGTGATAAGATATCACCTACTCCTGATTTTCAGGGGTAAAGCAGAGAAGCCTGGGCTATGAAACCCATAGAAAATGTCCGTGTGTTATGAATGGCACTCTTTTCCCTAAGCACTGGTTTGTAGATAGGTTAGCATGTGTAAGAGTAAAATTGGGGGAATAATTTATTTCCATTCTGCACACCCTTTATGTAAACAATGAAGTAGCTCTTTGCTAAAGAACAAGAAACCACTACAACAGTGAAAAAGAAAACAACATGCTCTGCACACTTTTCAAACTCTGTTGAGTTCCATTTCTGTAACCTATCACGAGCCGACACAAACAATGCTTCACTTGTACTCAGTTTAGGGAAATTTCCACAGAAAGGTGAAAGAAGTATTTCAATATCATGTGATAAAAATCACAAGTAAATAGGCATCATCACTGTTAAAGATGCATTTGTTCATTTCAGTAAACAGAAAATTATTGAAACTAATTCCTCTTGTATGAAATAACTGGATATTGTGTTGTACTTTATTCAGTTTTTGTAAAAAAAGTTAAAAATGATAAAGTAACAATTGAGAAACTTCAAAATAAGAATAGACAATGATTTAAAATGAAAACCACCACATTTTAGAGCTAATTGACTAGTCACAGGTGCGTAGCTCTAATGAAAGTACTGTTAAAATTGCATTCCATCTTCCCAAAAGAATATAAATGTGGATCCAATTTATTTACCCCCCCCTTGTAATTCTAGTGTTTACTTGGGAAAATATAGTAATTCAAAATGAAAGTTAAATAACTATGAAGCTTTAATCTATGTCTCACTTTGAGCATTGCTACAAGTGTCAATATAATTTTAGAAAAGAAAAAGATTTTCCAATAAGATAGACTTCAACCCCACGTGAAAAAATGCCTTCTAAAATACTTGTTCACCACAAGATGTGTGACCATCTGGAAAGTGCCTATCTAGATGCAGCTGTGAGCAGGGCAGCAAGGGGCAGCTCTCCTGAAATACACTTAGACGGTGTGCAGCCCAGGACAAACATTGTGTTGATAGTTTCACACGATTGTGTGATTCTTATCCTACTGGCTGAGATAGTCATACACCAGACTACCAAAATTCAATCATAGATTTGATAATTTTAGCGCATACTAGAGATATGTCAAATGATTGGTAGCTGTTTTTGTAATTATCAGTTGCAATATTTTTTGGCATGAATCTCAGTGTTGAACCTTGAAAAACAAGTACAAGCAGGGAATTGTTTTCAACTTACTGGTAACTGTTGAAGTCACTCAATTGTTAATTTAATAATTCTTTGTGTCTAATCTTACCATTTGCTTCTGTGCACTATGTCATTTAAACTGTTGCTTTTTAAAAATGTGTTCACTGTATGTAGAAATGTACAGATTTTGCTTTTCCCATTTAAAAAAATTAATGTACATGATCTTTTATTTCTTGTATTTTGTTCACCAAGTCAGTTTTCTAAAGTTCTAGGTTCACTGCATCTTGGGATAGAGGTGTAGCTCAGTCCTAGAGTGCTTGCCTGGAGTGCACATAGGCTTGGATTCAATCCCCAATACCACAAAACTGTATCAATAATTTATCTAGACTTAAACATGGCCAGCATTATCATGTTAACAAGGAAGGATATCCTTAGATCTGTTTGGAAAAGAATTTTAACTAGTGTGCATTGGTGAGGATGCTGTTCCACCTCTCAAGCTCAAAATGAAATTTTAATATCAGTTGAGCACGTATATGTTCGCATATCCGGTATTTAATTTTTGTGTGAAAGTAAAAGGTTTCCACACCATTCTTTCTCCCACTTGAAGTGGGTTTTCAGAGCACAAGCACAGATGATTTCCCTTTGGAAGGGTATTTTCCCTGTAATGGTGCGTTGAATGGCAAACACTCTTTGGGTAAGATATTAAAAATTTAATAGAAGTAGAATATTGTGTGGTAGAATGATATCTTTTCCTCATTTTGTTCTTTCTAAACATAAGAAGAAAGCTAAATGTGATAGTAAATTTTCTTTGTTATGTCCTGCCAGATGTTGAAAGTAAATTAAAAAGTAGGTACAATATGATGGTGATGATGATGATGATGATAATGAATAAATAGAATTAAAGTTCCATCTTTATTTGAAATTTAATACCTAGAATAAGTCATCGTATTTCAACTCTAGCACAGCTGGTTACACTGAATATTTTTCTCCATTATGATCTTAATTATATAGTAATGTATCCAAAAAAGAAATACATCAGAATTTTCCTTTTCATTTCTTGATCATTTATGAAAAACTCTTCTCATGTACAAATGGATGAATGTTCTTTTTCAGATTAGCCACATTATTACTTAGAAGAAAACACCAATTAATTGTTTAAAAAGTTCTGTCTATAATAATCAAAATCTAATTATTTTTTTCTTCTAAAGGTTAATGGGGAAAATTGAAGCTGGCAAAATGTGTTTAAACAGGATGTGGGCTATACTGGTGGAAATTTGAGGGTCAACATATTTGTGAATCGTTAGACTGCTGTCATTTTACAATTAATTATTTATAAGTGTGTAAGTTACCTTTGTAATCATCTGAGAATAAAGTTAGACTCGGTTCTTTGTTCCTATGTCTATCGGACTCTTGGTCTCAGGCAGCTCAGAAGCGGCTGTGTGGTGTCTCTTACTCGTTGATAGGCGTCGTGACCATAGTCCCGGTCTCAGAGCTGAAGAAGGATTAGCATTTCTGTCTTTTCCCATTTAAAGTTCTGTGTGCTTTTGGTTTGTATTCATGTTTTTGTAGTGTAAAATATGAAATTTTCTATTTTTTCAGAAAATAAAAAAACCCTTTGAATACAGTTAAATCCAATTGTCATGCTTGCCCTCCCCCCAAGACTTTAAATTTACAGGCTTTTTATAATGACTTCAGTGAGTTTGATAAAAGTGTTTGAATTTCTACGCTAAATATTTACACAGTGATCAGCATCCGCTTTCCACAGACATTTTCATGAATCTTTGCGTTTAGATAATGTTTACAAATAGAGAGCGACAGAGTAGAGGACCTGAGCATTTCTGAGGAAAAACCCAATTAGGAGTCTATTTATGACCGTGCTGTACAACAGTTCTTAGGACAAAAACTGAAAACGTTATGTACCATCTGTGAAGTCGACTTCTTACTGACCACCAGCAGCCTGGGGCTTCCTGTCACCACGCATCTGTGCCTACCCTGAAAGCACAGGTGGGAGACTGGCACTATCACAGAACAGGTGCTGCAGAATGCACACCCTCCCTCTCTCTCTTTACATCTCGCATCGTATTAGTCTTTTTCAGTGAAAGACATTTGCAGCAACCTACCGTGTTGCAGGAAATGAATCATGCTTGTGATTTTTGGAGTTACACTATTAAAATTCGCATCACTATGCCCATGAAAATAACCCAGAATGCCTTTCCTTATGCATAAAAGTCACTGTAAGAAGATATTATTTGATATTTTACTAGATATTAACTCAGAATCCTTTGTTACAAAGTAAATCATTCTTGTTCCTGTTTTTCTATGGAAGTGAAGATTCTATGATAATGGAGATTTTTCGCTAATCCTGAATTTATTCTTCACCAGGTAGAAGGGATAGGTGGTAAAGAAAATCTAACATTTGATGAAAATGCATAATTGTATTAGAAAATCTTACTTTTGAGGTACATATCATGCCTCAGTTTTACTGATGAGGAAATAATGGCTAAAAGCTATTGAGAAATTGCCCAAGGCCTGACTCTTTTTCGAAGGCAAGATGAAACACATTTATTTGAGAACAAACACATGAATTTTGCAACACATTACTTAGATATCATATTTTGACCATGTTGCTGAGATAAGAGAATCACTTAATGTTAACCTTCTAATTTAACAGACACACGATCAGAGGATCACTGACAATAAACGAATTGTACACTTTCACCACACAAAGTGTGTCTTGGGGTGGGAAATAGCGTCTCACTGATCACAGCTCTGACCTTTCTAGTTTGGGTCAGAGGTCAAACTTTGATGATTAAAACCAATTTTTTTCTGAACTGTCATCCTGCCACACTCTAATTCAGAATATTTATGTAATATAGCTTATAATTTTGCAACTTTGGCAAAACTACTGCATAGTTCTACAATTTCCTGAAAGTTCAGGAAATTCTAATAAATATTTATTATTGAGTTCAGGCCGTATCTGAATTTAGAGAACTTTGAGGTGTACACACAATTACTATCAAGTTGTTACAAAGCCCAAGGTAAACTAAAAATGGATATGTATAAAAATTCACAATAGTCATTTAAATAAGTGAGATTAACATATTAAATGAAATTTTACATTAATATAGTGGGTTAAAAAATAAACTGAATGAAGCTGGCAGAAATCCTGAAATGTAGATATTTTTCATAGCAAGTTATTTGCTCTTAAATTATCTCTATATTTTTAAAAGTAGGCAAAAATATTTTTTTAAATTACAGAGATTATATCCAGTTAGGAAGTTTGTAGGTGATTCTCCGTGTTTGGAAGGAATAAGCATTAAAGAATCTAATGCAGTTCTGTGATACTAGGTTTCTAAAAAAAGAAAAACATTTCTATCATTATGATGATAAAATTCAACACCATATCCCAAGAGAACAATTGCTTTGGGAAATAAATGATAATACTAAAGAAAATGTAATATTTTTACATATGGGACAAGTTAATTTTTGAAATAAAACGCATTCATCATGAGTAAAATATCATTACCTACTAATACAAAGTGATTCTGCCGAGTACATCAAGTTTAGGCCATCTTTATCTCTTTACCCAGGTATCTGACAAGTAGAAATTTGGCTGTTATCCTAAATACGATGATTTCCTGTACTCCCACTTTAATAAAAGTCATTTGACATTTTTACTTGCTTCGTACTTGAATTTGAAAAACAGATAATTGTTATGCCATCACTTGCTCAAAATTGCCTTTTCCTGCCTCACATTTGACTGATGGCTTACCAGGCTACAGAATTCTAAGTTACGTACCTTTCTTCCAGAACTTGGGAGTGCATTGCTTATATTTTTAGGCACCCACCAACCCATGACACTCACTTGTCTTTCTGTATGAGTGATCTTTCCTATATAAAGCTTTTAGAGCTTGTCAGCACCTGTTATTTCCCTGTAGAACTCTTCTCTGCTTTTCTGCTATTTATGTTGGTGAATTTTCAATCTAATGTCAGGGAAATTTTCTTCTATAATTTTATTATTTTCTCCTTCTATCCTCTGTTCTTTGCACTAGCAACTTCTAATATCTAAGCATTTAGAGTTTTATTTAGAGTACATACAGGTCAAGCCTCCATTAATTTGAAAGAGCATGAAATTACATTCTTAATGAGGCCCATGGTTTACTGCAAGAGCAGGCATTGTCTACCTCGTGCTATATTTGCTAAGATATGTAGGGTTATTTCTGGACTTGGCCTATGTATCTTACACACATTGAAAGTTTTTACTTTGTCATCCTTTTTCATCATTTTCCTTTATAAAAGGAGGAAAAAAAGGAAATACCTTGTTAAATTAACAAGGAAATGCTCCAGTATCCAAATGCTTCTTCTTTCAGAAGAACATCTGACAAATAAATGCAAACTAAATATCTATGGGCAACACATGAGTGCCTAACCCAGGAGTGATATGGTGCATGAGTGTGCTTTATTAACCTTAGCACAGTTAGCACTGGGCTCTGCAAAGCAAAACAAAACAACCTCTGATGTTTGCCCAGTTTAGTGTCTGGATAAAGCCAGGGCTATTTATTTATTTTAAATGGTAAGCCACTTCAAGTAATTTTCTTTCTGTTTAGAATTTTGCTTTGAAAAATGTCACAGGATCACAAGAGAAGATGAGACTTCCAAAATAAGAGGATGCACAAGATTTAGAAGGAAGATTCCAGTTGGTCTCTTCCTCCATAATTTCCAGTATACTTCTCTCAGGCTTCAGAACAAATAAAATGAAAAAAATCTGCTTGTAATAAAAATATGACTTCAAGATTACTTATTGCCACTATTTTCAAAGCAATAGACGCCCACAAAACTCCCCAAATAAATATCTTTATCTGTCATTGTGAGATCAACATCAGTGGATTTTGTAGATAATGGGGTGGGAAAAACACATTAACACTCTAAAATTGGTTCCTGGATTATTTCGCAGAAAGATGCATTGTGATAAAAAGCTACAGTGAATGTATACATTGTTTAAAAATATTTATTGCAATAACAGACACACTGCCTTAATCATCTTAAAAATACTACCCTCTCTTTGAACGCATTTATCCCACGTTCTTGCCACTTTCTGAAGCATCTCTGGAGTCCTCTTCCAATAATGTCTTTAACTGTGCTGTTCTTTTGGCTTCGGTGCGCTACACAAGTTCAAAATACTGTATTTACTTCTGTGAGTATTTTGACTTTGGGTAGAACCTGAGGTTCGATGGCAGCAGACCTGGTGAATCAAGTGCACGGGAACAAACTAAAGTGTTTCATGAGCCTGCCATTCCACTGGCTTGTACTAGACAGCAACATTCACCATATATATTTTGTTGTTGTTTTGTTTTGATTTGTTTTGTGAGACAGGGTCTCACTATATAGTTGAGACTGACCTGGAACTCACTGTGTAGCCCAAATTGGTCTCGAACTCACAGCGATCCTCCTGCCTCAGCCTCCCGAGTGCTGGGATTACAGGCGTGCACCACTACGCGCGGTTCACTATATGTTTATTGCCCCTCCTGAGACATGAAGCAGGACTTCTTTAGAAAGTAATAACAATGATGAAATAAGTGCGTTGCGTTGTGTTATAAGTATTTCGAGGGAGATGAATGGAAATGTGACTTTTTCTGTGATAATTTTTAAAAATGTAAACATGTATCATATGCTTGATCACCCCTTGTAAGTCAAGACAGCAATATGAGGAGCCTTTATATCCTAGGGGCAGGTAGCATTGTAATTACCGTGATGTACACGCCTCCCCATGTTAGTACTAGACAGCTCATAACCTATACACCTTATGTGGCCATCTTGCCAAGAATGTTTATGTTCAAACAGAGACAACGTCCACCATCCTGCTCCATTCTGTTCTTTTCTATTCCGCTCCGCTTTGTTTTGTTCTCAGTGCTGGGAGTTGAACCCAAGGCAACATTACAGTGAACTACTTCCCCACTTCTTGTATTATTTTCTTTCAGTTTCAGATAAGGTCTTGCTCAATTGCCCAGACTGCTCTCAAACTTGCTATTTTTCTACCTCATCTTCCCCTGTGGTCCAAGTTGTCTTCAATGCAAATAATAAGATAATTTATTAGGCAAGAAGGGTGGATGAGCAAATGAAGACAAATTTGATATATAAGTGAATCCAACAAAAATATCAAGAAAGAAAACTATTCCTGATAAAATTAAGTAGATCCTGGGCCACTAACTGGAAGTTAATTCTCTTTATATCTGCTCTATCTTGAAAGAACCCTATAATATTCCCTTACATTTTAATTATTTTCTGGTTTGAATCTCAGAGGAATTCGGTAGATTAGACATGAAAAAATTCTTATTTTCATTTTGTGTTTCATAGAAATAAAGCTGAATGGTACTGACAATTAAAATCATAGTTGGCTTACTGCTTAAAAACCTCCAAAGCTTATGAACGCCCTCTAGGTTAAAGAACCTAGTGACTGACATATATTGCTTAAAGTAAATGGCAATAATGGAAATATTTGTTAAATATCTGCATCCTCCCAAATACTCTATTGGTTTCACTCTCATATGTTTGCATTGAGCCCTCACATTTCCATCACAGATATAATAATTCTGTTTTGTTTTGAACAAATATAGAAATAGAGACTTAGAAAGCACAACTTCCCTCAGATCACATAAACAATGCACTCCATCTTTGGAAGTTAACCTTTTGCCTTTGAGTATCAGATGGTGCCTGCTTTGGAATGTGTCCCACCAACTGTTCCTGCTCAGCTGTCCATCTCCTGGATCCCTCTGTTCTCCTGAGGAGGTAGAGAATTATGTACTTTTTGGTTCCTTGCAGTCAGTTTGTCAAATCCTGCTCTGTCCCTACTTGCTGTGTGAAGTTGGACAAGCACTTTAACCAGTGTGTACCCAGGCACTTTTTCTCTTCAGTGAGAAAATTACTGGCTGGGATGAGAACCTATGAACACATACATAGAATATGAGAATATTACTAGCACATAATCATATTTTAGTCAATTTTAGTTATTTTTGTGTGCCCTAGTCTTCATTTCTTTACTGTGAAAACATATAAGGTAACATATGTTGGTCTTGAACATATTTCTTTATCCTCATTATCTTATTTCTGGTATATTACAAGTTTGGTTCTGTGGCTTTTTTTTTTTAAGTTTTACCACAGGTATTTTGTATACTTCTATTAGAATAAAAAGCCAGGCTGAATTCCCATATTAAGAATAATTGATCATTGCCAAGTCACTTTTCATTTAAAAATTCAAAAGAGTGATTTTTCATCATTCTTTCTTCATTCAGTTGCCATGCTACTTTTATCAAAAGTAATTTCACTTTGCCGGGCATGGTGGCACATACCTGTAAAATTTTTTAAAAACTTATCACAGAAAAAGTCACATTTCCATTACTCTCCCTCGAAATACTTATAACACAACACAACACACTTATTTCATCATTGCTATTACTTTCTAAAGAAGTCCTGCTTCATGTCTCAGGAGGTGCAATAAAGATATAGTGAACCGGGCGTAGTGGTGCACACCTGTAATCCCAGCACTCGGGAGGCTGAGGCAGGAGGATCGCTGTGAGTTGGAGACCAGCCTGGGCTATGTAGTGAGTTCCAGGTCAGTCTCAACTACATGGTGAGACACTGTTTCAAAAAAAAAAAAAAAAAGTAATTTCATTTTATCAACAACTGAGTTATATGGCAATAGAGCTTATATAAGAACAGGACCATGATTGGTAGTTTTTCCTATCATTATTTAAAAGTAATCAGATGCTCAAATTTTCTGATCTGTGGCTCCTGGGTTTGATGTCATATTATATTAACCTTCTTTTCTCAATTTTTCTATTCTTATTTTGCATAATGTCTTAAAAGCACATATTACTAGAAAATGGTGAAAAGTATGAAAAAGTCAAAAACAGCATCAAGTAGAAAACACAGCCTAGAAAATTAAATATACATTCCTCAGAGCAAAAGGAATATTCTTGCTTGATAATACTTTATGCATCTTTAAGGGAGAGTTTAATACAGATATGACAGTACTGGAAAATCAGTAACACACACTAAATAGCACATTTTTATTTAGAGTTTTGTCAAGTGGTTTAATTTTTTAACATGAAAGTCAAAATCAGAAGCATATGGTTGACTGATCCTTTACATAAATAAATAAACATGCCCTGTCGAGGAGGTGCTCTGAGCCATGTCAGCAAATAAATTGCCCAGAGTTGTGCTGAATTATTTTATAAAGATGAAACTTTCGTGGTAGTCATTCTTAAAGACTAAGATGTGAAGGGTTTCTACTCTGATAAAAAGTCAAAAGAAGATGGTCCATTCCATACACTGTGGGATACTGACAGTTCTCACAACTCCTGGGTTTCAGTTATCTTCTATCCACTGCAAAGCCAGGAAATGCAATTATAATTAATATTGATATTAAAGAAAGCATTTCAGAAATGTGGAGTCTAAGTCTTTTTAGGTCTAATCAATTGCAAATTCCTTAGTCCTTTGCTTGGCCAATGCTAAGCAAACGGTGAGGAGTTATGTTCCAATTTTGTAGTGAATTCAGGTCTTTTGGATTTGGTGACTATTCCTCATGTTTAACCATGAGCTGCCCCTTCATGGCCTGTCAAATTACATGGTCTTCATTTTCCATAATATAAAAGAATATTTCAAATGAAGTAAAGTACCTTACTCTTTAGAGAAGAAATTGTTAAAAAATGCTCCTTCTTTAAGAAAAATAGCCCTAAGTTCAGTCAGATTGTTTTTAAAACCCCTGAATAGTTCACCCTCACGTAGAGCTGCACAAAACATCAGAAATACACAAAACTTAACTAAGTTCAGTTCAAAGATTCCCCAAGTGTTTTACCCTTGGAATCTTTTAGCAAGTAGTAATTGTTACAGTGGCCACCTGATCGATGCTCAGAGTGGATATTACCCATGAACATTTCCTGAGTTAACCATTAAGAACATTACAATTTCCAAATATTGGCACGCAGGAGAAATGCTGATGAAAAGAAAGCAACTCTTCATTGGATCTGTGTCAGTGATGCAATGTGAGTGTAGCGATTTATCCATGCCCATGCCTGATTTTAGGGGGGGAGCAGCAAAATTATGACAGACCTGCGTGGAGTTGGGTGGGCCCTAAAAAGATAAAAACTAATTACTCAGACTTTCCCTCTTTGGAACATGTATTCGAGATATCTAAAAGAAAATCTCACATACACTGGCACAGTGAGACCACCTTGAGGGACTGAGAAGAAGACAGGGCCCAGGAACCTAGGATGAAAAGCAAGAAGATCTTGGGACTTTTGCAGATGTAGACAGAGATGTGTGCGCGTCTTCACCGACACAGGTATGGCACGTGGTTAGGCTTTAAGGATGTTAGACGTCATGTGAAAAAGAGAAGCATTAAACATAGAACTATATACATATGTAAGACCCAGTTGAAAGGCAGAGAGCAAATGAAATTAAATAATTACTTCTGTCAGTTTTACACAGATATTTCTTGATAATTAACTAGTACCAAACATTTGAAAGCAGGCATTTTAAAGCTTCATTTAATGCTATTTACTATCCTTAGATATTAGCAGTAGGGATCTGGGAACACCTGCAAAGCCTCAGAATTTGCTCAAGTACATTTCGGAAGGAGGGGACTTGTAGATTTCCTTAAATGATGGCTACCTGACAATAAAATGTTAAAAACCATAGATTATTTCTTTAGATAATATTTGTAAGATCAGTCTCGTACAATCTCAATTTATTTTCCAAAAGTTTAATATAAGTCATAAGGAATCATGCTAAGACGTTAAATTAAACAGTTATCTTCACTTTGGCTCTTGTCCAGTAGAGAAAGGATTGTGATAGTAATAACTATTGATAGTAAAATATATGTATAGTAATAATAAAGTGGTACCTAGAGATTATATGACTTGACTTCTATTTTTATGAACTTTTACATTCCTATATTGAACACTAAAAATTTTACTATGTAGCTAAGACAGTGATACTATCATAGAAAAGAACTTTAAAAATATAGTAGTACAGATAAACTCTTCAATAATGTAGATTTAAAAATATCTAATGATGTCAAATCTACTCAGCCTTAGATATTATTCTTGGGTGGTTTCCTACATCATTATTAACTCAGTAGAACAAAAAACTTATTACTAGACTAGTTTTTATGTTTTTCCCAATCGTACAAACCATGATAGTCTATATTAATTCCAGTCACTTCTTTATTATCTTATTCATCTTTTCATTCCTTTATGTACTATTATGTTCCAGGTACAAGATTCAGATCATGGGCTCAAGAATCCTATAGATTTAATTCAGGTTCTCATTCTGCCACTTATCAGCTGTGTGGCTTTTCTAATTTTATTTCTTCTTCCCTTCGTCTGTAACATGGACAATAATACATTTTTTCTGAGCACGATACTCATCCCTCATTTCTGCATTCTTGCCAGTGGGTCCATGTTCTACCTCAGCACCATTGTATGTGGTGTCTGCCTTAATGAGTAACACTGCTCTCTCTCTCTCATGGTGCACAGTTCTTTTATATTCCATGTTTAAGTGTCTGCTGGTGTTGGGTACCCTGTCAGACTGTCTAAATGGACCACACCGAGCCTTATCTCTTTCATTATGATACTTAGCTTATTTCCCCTTCAAGCTACCTTACAAATATACATTTTGCCTGCTAATATATTTATTGTCTGTTTTTCCCTTTGGAATGTAAGCCCCAGGAAAAGCGGAAACTAGGTCTGTTTTGAGGACTGTTGTGTTCGCATTACATAGCACAATCCCTGGAACGGCACAGGCATTCGGTATATACTGTCTGAATGGAAGGAGGAACTGAATGCCCAATACATTGTCATGCAGAATGAGTCTCCAATAAATGCTAATAATAATTAGATGGAGAACACATAATACTAAACATTAATCAATTATTTCTTCTAGATTTTAATCAACTGAGCTAGACCATAACAATCCAGTGTGAGTCTAATAATTATTAAATGCAGCCTTTCTAAATTCTGAAGAACTGTGCTTTGTAGAATTACTGAAAGGATGGATTTAGCTTGAAAGCAATAGCAAATGGAAGAATGATCATTTCTCCCTCGGTCACTACTTTGGAAACCACCTGTTGACAAAATTGTCTTCAAAAGCAACCATAAAAACGTGCCCTTTTCATGTAGAAGAATTCGCCTTACCTCATCAGCTTAGTTTCTTCCATACCAGAAAGCAGAAGCATTTTGAGAAACTCTGAGTCCCCAAGGCTTTGTCAGACTCTTCTATGAGGCAGGTAGCAGAAACACTGAACTAAATTCCTGGCAGGAAGCCTCTTCTTAAACCTCATCCAGACGTACCTGTACGTTACCAAGCTTCTAGGCAAAGTAAACCCTTAATAATACAAGTGATCTGGTCCAATAAATCTTAGACTTCCTGCAGCCAAATTTCATAATGTGCATCTAATATAGAAGAGCAAGTACATGGTAAAGAAAAGAGAGATAGTTTTCCAATTACTTTCCCACAAAGACACAATTATTGGTGGATATTTTTCTGAGATGGTGGCAGGGTTGTGGAAAGAAAAGACTCCTCACTGCTATTGAGATTTTGCTGTTGTAATTTTCAGGATAAGACCTCTGCTAAAAGCTATACTTCAGCAGTATAAGGCATGATAGTAAAGAAATTAATACAGTGAAGCAGTGTAAATGGGGTTTAGAGGCAAATAAGCTAGAATATTGAGTCTCTGATGACTAAGAAAAGGACTCATTATGGAATTTATTTTCTAGAGGTACCCTTTATCACAGGTTTCCATTTAAGTGAATTAAAATTAAATATACTTAAAATTTAATTATTTAATTTCTTTGTCTACATTTCAGACGCTCATTAGCTACGTATGGCTAGTAGCTATTCTGTGGGCCATTACAGAGGATTATGTCCATGATGCAGAGTTCTACTGGACAGCACCAATCTAGGAAACACAGTGGTGTACATTACTTGGTATGGGCAATGTCTTAGAGGGAGTGAGACAGAGTCAAGAAAATGAACTAGGGTGTGAGCAACAAGAAATATATAAACCATGGAAATGGTGGCAGGGTGGAAAGTAATAGGAGGAGAGAAAAACATTTAAAATGAAAGAGTTAGTTTCATTGTGACTTACTGTTGAATTAGCAGTGTTTCATTAGGAAAAGAAATAGGTGAGTCCAAACTTTTTTGCTGGGAAGACCAAGAAGCCCCTTACAGTGATTAGAATTTAGAAGAGACTGTCTTATGGACCAAGTGACTTTTACCAAATTTAACCTGGCTCTTCAAAATTTCTGGAGACCAAAACCTCACCTCTTCTCTGCTGGCCTAGGGATTCATTTCCTATTCCAGTGGCTGTTCAGATGCAGAACTTTCAAGTTCATATAAATGAAAACCAGCACGCTTCACAATGCAAATATAAGCTGCATTCAGGAAAGAAACATTTCTCTCTCTCTCAAAAAAAACGCAACACAATATTTATTGACAAAGCTCTGGCAGGAAAAGGCATGGACATCAATCTACATTATAAAATACAATAGAACAAACTGATTTTAGAAGTTTACAATTTCATTAATACTTCAAAGATTTCATTTCAAATATTGGTTTATTTGCTGTATGCATCTTAATTTAAAGGTATATTTTTGAGATTCTCCCAAAACACTAGAATACAACAAAGCAAAACAAAACAACAATGCCTCAAAAAGGCAGTAGTTGGGATAATTTAAGGTCTCTGCTCTTTGAAACATAGGAAAGATTTCCCAGCTCTGAAGCACTTTTTTTCTCCTTAGTTTCTAGAAACATTATCAAAATCTTGAGTTTCATTCATGCCTCTACAATTCACAAAATCAAATTATGAGGAATTCTTAGAAAAGCACTGGAGCATAATTAAAGGGAAATCATTGAAAAAGAACTATTGAAGGCCCTGTCTACTCATTTCCCCCTATCCACATCTTAATTTTTATTCTTCAAATCAGTGTTTACGATTCATTTAGAAATTAATCTCAGCGTGAGAACGAGGAGAGAGAAAGGAAGATAATATGGTGAAGCTGTAAAAGCCTAGATTACCTTTCCACCAGAATCTCTGAACTTTGAGAATGTCTTTTGGAAATGAGACTCCAAAGGCAGAAAGACTGTACATTTGCTGCCTCCTTTACAACCCACGTTGATGGAAAACTGACCTCAGAGGTATTAACATCTGTAAATTTTCATTCCATCGGAGAACAGGCTTAGGAGGTTCTGTCAGCTCCCTGAGTTCTTCACCTCGTGACAGACGGACAGAAGCAAATGAAAATAGTAATGGGAATACAGCAAGGACATTGAGAGGATAATAGAGTGACAGGCTCCCCCATAGATGCAGAGCATAGTTAAGGAGCACGGTAGGAGCAGCTCAAAATAGAACCACGAAGCCAGGTACTCCACAGGCCCAGCAATACTGTGGTTGGGTACATAAAATGAGATCCCAAGCATTAGCATATGTATAAGGAGTGAGACAATTGCATAATGTGTATGCATGAGTATGAAGTAACTTTAGGTTGTGCATATGAGGTTTTTTTGCTTAGCCCTATGTTGTACCCATAATCATGCAATTTCCTCTTTGGTTGTTTCTTTTAGCA
This sequence comes from Fukomys damarensis, assembly GCF_012274545.1. Taxonomy (NCBI): domain Eukaryota; kingdom Metazoa; phylum Chordata; class Mammalia; order Rodentia; family Bathyergidae; genus Fukomys; species Fukomys damarensis. The sequence goes on along the minus strand of NW_022900947.1, from coordinate 50,297,428 downwards.
ATTAAGGGAAGGGTTTGGGTTATGTCTCGGCGCTTAACCAGCTCACACTGCCTCAGAATCCTCCTGTTTTTGTTTTTTTTTTTTAGCAAACAAGGGGTGAAGAATGATGACAAAGTGAGGTTTAAGTTTTTACCTCAAAAATGCAGTGGTGGGAGGTTGGTGCCGTTGTTGCCATTGTGTTTTTATCACCAGTTGCCGGTTGTCACCGCCACCTCTGTGTCTCCTGCCTCACTCAGTTCCTTTGATTTCTGTCAGGGTCCTCCCGCAGAGAAGTAGTAACAATGTAACCGACAGTGTTCGTTTTGCAAGTTGGAGTTGCCCACCACAGATGCACATAAAATCAGAGTGTGACCCAGGACACCAGCAATGCTTACTGTAGAGTGGCCCTTGTTCTACTCAGATCCACTCAGGCCTCTCATTATGTTTATCCTTCAAAGCAGAGACAATCTGATTGGCTTGTGACAAGTGCCGTCTTAGAGAATGCATTTTCCATGGGGCTTGATACTTTGGTTTTAAAATTCTGCTCCCAGCATCAGGAAAGTTTTTAACAGTTTTGTCTTAGAAATTGTATTTTGTAAGTTAAATCTAACAGAATGATCAATCGTGTGTGAGTTTAGTACCTGAAGGGAGAAAGGTGCTTAGCGGCTGGGCTCTTCCACGGTCCTATCTTTCTGTCTCTTCCCCGGTAAGGGTTCGAGCTGCCTGTTCCCCGTGCACTGATACTGCAGAGTGTGGCTCCCCTAGCCGTGCTGTCCCAGAGACCATTGCTGCGGTGCTTCCTTCCACTGCAGTGAAGGTTACATCACAGAGGAAGGCTGTGTAGTATCATCCTGGAGTTCCATGAGCAAAGGGGCAGGAGGATTGGCACTGGATCAGAGGCTCCAGGGCACCTTGGAGAAGGGCACAACAGTGAGAGTCCAGGTCCTGGCTTAAAAGAGCACAACACTAAATACTAAATTTAAAACACCCTGAAAAAGTCCAGAGGAAGATAGGGATGTTCATACTATATTTTAGTATCATTATTGGCATTTTATTTCTGTTTTTGGAACTACATTGGGTGATGGAGGAGGTGAAGTGGCATATCATTTATCCCTTCGGGCATCGTTACAGCAGCTTGTTTCTTTTGTTTTATGTCCCTTTTAGTGACTGTGGCTAGTGCTTCATTGTAACAAATATGGCTGCATGATTTTGGGGGCCCAGCAAGAAATCAAAATGAGAAGTACCATGTTCAAAAATTGCCTCCATTGTGTTCTTTCCCATCAGCATGTTATTCTCCAGATAAATCGACTTCTAATCTTTACTCTTCTAGGCCTCTAAGCCAACAAGCAAAGGCATTTGTCAGAATCTAGACTCCATATCATTATCTCAGGCCACTTCTCTGTTTTGCAAAGTGTGCACCCAAGTGAACCACACTTCTGCTCAGTGTAGCCCATTTTCATTTCTTGTCAACATAGAAAGCTGACCCCTGATTTTCTGTTGTCATCACTAGGAACAGGGATAACACCCGCTTGGAGTCATACTGACGTTAGCTGAAAGAGAAACATCAGTGCAACAGAACTAGGTAACACAGGCAATGGTGCTATCACAACTAAATATCCTGGCTTGTAAGATGGGCTGCTGCTACCCCATGAGGTAGAATGAGACACACTCATAAACCCTGGTAAATCACAAGGTCTCTACTACTGCCCAGTACTGCATCACGCCAATCACCACAAATGAGTACTAGAACTGCAGCATTGACCAGTGTTTCCACTTCATCTGTGCCTTCCAAACTTCCTCAGATGAGAATCTTATTACTTCTGTTGAGATAGCTTCACTTATCACAGCTAATGGTCTTCCTGTACATTCCAATCATGAGAGTCTGTACAGGTCAGATAATTGAAAGTATTAGCTAAACTTCACAGAAGTTGCTTATTTGTGACTCTTTCATGCCCCATTGAACAGCTATTTAAGTGAGCTGCAAATAGATTTTGCCAGGTGTAAGACGTTGGACCAGACATCCATAAACAACATGAAAAGATGGCTCTGGGTATTGTCAGGGGAACTTCAAGCATTAAGCAACAAATTATAAATTACTAGGTAGCCTATTTCAGTTATTTTGGTATAAAGTCAGCAGCAGACTTCCACAAATCCTCAGATAACTTAGATAAGCTTATTGCCCTTAAAACAACTTTATTTTACATGCTGATCCAGTTTCACAATCTCATCCTGAATCTTGCTTACCTATGACTTTATATTCTTAGATTTTTGGGGGTGTTTCCCAAAGCATAACCTGAGTCGAGGGCATAGAAATATTTTTTTTTTGTGTTTTCATTTAAAAGAATCCTAAAAAAATAGTATATAGGAGCAGAAAACATGAGGCAAGAGGAAACATCATTAGGATGCACCGAAGTCTTAGCTGGCATCACTGAGAAGTGTCAGCAATTGTTTCACATAAGTGTTTATGGGAGGCTGGGACTTCAGAGCACCCATGTGATAGTTCCCCTCCATGTATGTGAGGGCTGCCTTTTGAGGTGATAATTCCTCCATTCTTTAGGTGGCACTAGTGTATTAAAGAAGCAGCCTGTTAAGCTTTTCGAGAAAGCCAAAACTCTGGAGATGGTCTTGCTTCAGAAATCTTGCAGCCTTTTTTGCAGAAATCACAGCCAACACCAAACATTACATTCTAGCCTTGAGGCACATGTACATCAGTGGTTGAGTGCCTGGCATATGGAAGGCACAGGGTTTGATCTCCAGGATAGAAAAAAAAGATACATAAAAATAAAAAAAAATTTTCATAAATTTATAAACCAAGTATATGCAAAAACCTGTTTAGTACTCAAACCCCATCAGCTTGAGCATCTCTAATCTGAAAACTCAAAATCTGAAGCTCTAAAGTGGCAAACTTTAACCACCACATGTTGACATCGGTGTAAAATTCCACATTTGACAACTGGGGAGGATTGTGGTCCAGATCCAGCTGCACTAAAAGCATTATATAAAATGTCTTCAATGCATTTATAAAATGTAAGTTTCGTAGTTAGACTTGAGTTCTAACCTTAAGATAGTTAATTATATAGATATATGCAAATAATTCCCAAGCCCCCCCCATCCAAACATTTTTGCTTACAAGCCTTTCAAATAAGGGATACTCACTCAATTTATAATTTTTACTATCTGCTTGATCTTATCAAAGTTCATTGTACTGCATGATGGAATAATAAAAAAAGAAATGAAGAGCTACAGCATATCTTCTCCCATAAATGTATTCCAGAATGATCATACCGTAGTAGCTTGAAATGAGCCATGGTGGGACTATTTACATGATGGAAATCCCTAAACAGATTAAATCAGGGTCTGATCTCTGTTCCCACCTCCAACTGCCTCTCCTTATTAAACAACTACTAGTACTCCATGGGGGAAGGGTGAAGACAAACATGCTGGGTCCTTGAGTGGAGAGTAGAGGAGTAACTTGGAATTGCCAGTATAAATGTGACATGGTGATTAAAATAATGTGTTACATGTTATTCCAGGCCATGGACTTTACTCCAAAGTGGGTCTCTGTTGGTGCTGCATGACAAGAGCATTATTACATGTGAAAATGTTCAACTTAATGCATTTGAAGGGGAAGACTTTCAGGGTTGAAAGTTCAAGGGATTCAAATGCAAGTTATGGACTGGGCCACCCTACACCATTAAAATTAGGATGACAACCTTAAAAAATGAGAAGAGGTAAAAATTTCAAAATTTAGGGGGTCTTCCACAAAAGCAAAAAATCAGAGTGAATAGTGAAAGATGTATTTGAATAATGTATTCATAAAAAGAAGGTAATTTACATGTGAAGGCTACAGTAATTATGGCTAGTCCACCTTTGACTGGCTTATCCTGTCCAGGAAGTTCTCAGGATGACTGTCTCTGCGCTAACCTCTTATGTGTTATATCCTCCCTCATCTTCTCTGTTTCATATATCATCACTTCCAGTGCTCCAGGGACTTAGTGTCTTCCTTTTGGGCAGGTAAATTCTAAAAGGTGTTCTTTCCTCTATCTTGAGATAGGCCTCCATCCAGGGCCCATGATGCAAAGTAGAGCACAGAACTCAGCCCACTGGCTCCTTGGTTCTCAAATATCTCAGGCGATTATTCCCCTAATTTCTTTTAAATTTCTAGTTTTCAGCACTGATGATGACCTCACTTCCACCTCACCTCTGCCATCAACTCCCAAGCTCATTCCATGACTCTGACCATGAATAACCTCCAAAATGGGATTAATGTTAGCCTCAAATTGAATCATGGAATGTTTACTATCACAAATTTCCGGCAGACTCATAGCCATCTTATTTCCATCTTATTTCATTTATCTGGACAACACACTCTATCATTCCATTCAACTATTCAAATACTTTTTTCTTCTTCCTAGAAATAAGCTTTTGTCTCCATAAAAGCATGAACACTGTCCTCTCCATTATATGAATTTTCATCAGGATACCATGCCGTGGTAATATCTTCCATCCTAAAATGACCATTGCTGAACACCTCAACTCTCTGCTGTGCTCTCTGGATCAAAATTTTTGTTAAACATAGTATTCTTATTATTTACTCATTTTTCAATTCATTTTTCTTTCCTTAAAATACACCATTTATGCTTTTTCTATCAAATTCACTAATATTACTGTCCTCTACCGGCAAATGCAAAGATCAATTTTTTGTGATTTTCTTACTGAACTCTGAGATAGATGATTTAAGCTTTTCTCCCTGAAACACTTTGTTCTCTTAGTCTTTGGAGCAGATCCATTATTCTTTAAGTGTTCCAATTCTCATTTGTACTTTCTATATTGCCCATTTTAATATTTGCAAAGCAGTTGACTTTAAAACTAACTCTCTTTTAGCTGAATATGCATATTCAGCTGGTTCCCAATATCTCTTTGAGTTAATCTGATAAAATGTCAACAATATACTTCTCAATACTTTTTAGTATAACATAATTGATTGTGGACAATTTGGTTCATAAATATCACTACAATTTGGTTCATAAATCTACTATTTGGTTCATAAAAATCACTTACAGGGTGAGATCAATGTTTTTACATACAGCAGTAAAAACGGGTGAGTTGTTTTGCATGTTTACATCTGTAAGCAGCAGAAATACACTTTTGTATTGAGGTAAATAAAAAGTATCAAGATATTTGTATATAAACCAATTCCCAATAAGAAATGTATTCATCCTGCATCACAACCATATGTTAATAATAACATACTTTGGGAAAACAAACACATTTTTCCAGAAATGGCCAGAATCTTGAAATTAAGACGGCAGTCACATGTCCACTATAGAAAGGATATTAGAATAGAAAAAAAGCAAGAAATATAAAGAATATCAAATTCTTAAATAGCTTTGTTTGCCTAATACGCATCTACAGAAATGATTGTGTCTCCCTCTCCCTTCTGTGCAAGATCTGATTCAAATCCAGAGAAATCTTACATTGTGGCAGTCGGTGAATACTTGCAGGGAGCAGCACCTTTTAATAATTTAGTATTTGTACCCCTTGCTTTGCAAAAGCATACTCAGTGTTGTGTACTTTCTTCATTTCCTTTTTGTCTCTGGCATATTAGTAATTTCTACTTTGTTTTTCCCTTGCACTTTCTTGTTCTGCTCTATTCCACTGTTTGTCTCTCTCTCTCTTTTTCTGTCATCTATTTTTCTGTTGCATAAGAAAGCTGTCATGTACTATGTAATTATTAATAGGTTACATTGACTAGAAGTGGATTTATATATTTCAGTGTTTGTTGTTGTATTCAACACTTTAAAACACAAAAACCCAAAAGTATATGGACTGAAACAGCAGCATTTTTGAGATTTGGAAAACATGGAAAATGTTCAAATTGCAATTGCTTAAATACAAGATCTTGCTATTGCCTTCAAAACTTTGTTTACTATGATATATTTTACTTTGGTTTATTGATTTGCTATAGTAGTTCAAAATCAGTAACAGTTTGAACATAATCAGTATCACAAAATGGTTAGCATTTTATGTGAAAGTTATAGGTTTACTTTAATAATTTATTTTGTTTTATGAAAGTTATGATTTTTTATATTATTTTGAAAAATTTAATGTGCTGTAAGTGTATTCCATCTAGAAAACTGACTTGCAATTAAATAAATCATCTGGTTTTTAGAATAAAATTTCATGGAAAAATAGTTACTTATGTAAAATTTGTTAAACCTGACTTTCTTAGACCAGGTAGCTGCTCTTGATAGAGAACACTTTAATGTAAAATAGTTTATGGCTTATTTGCTTTGTATAGTTCAGAATCATCAGGCACTGGAGGCATCTAGTCTCACTAAAAAGTTTTGTAAATGAATAGAACCATTGTTAACCTTGCTGACCAGACACACCCCCTTCCCCTGGGCTAGAATAGATAACTAAATGAATTTTAAAGGTAACCTCCCCTATCAAAGAAGTGATACAGCTGTATTAAATATGTAAGGTCTTATCTACATGGGTTTGATTACAGAAATTAATAAAGTATTCTCTAAATAATGAAAAAAAGAATAAGATAAGACTAGAAGAGCAAGAAGCAATTTAAATATGTTCAGGGACCATTTTCATCTTCAGAATTAAGGATTATTTTAATCTTACATCATTGCCTTTTCTCTTTTACTTTCCTTTTTAGTTTTATTTTAGGATTCCCTATTTTTAATGTTCATACCGACATTTCTTTAACTGAAATACTGAATAGTTTCTCTGGTGTGAAAAACTATAATAGTACACAGGATCCTAATGAGATAATTAGTAATGTGAAATAGGAAGTAAAGGGCTAAAGGTGTAGGGAAAGCGGGAAGGGTGGGGAAAAGGTAATAAGGGAGAGAAAAAAAATGAGAACTTGAAAAAATGGAAATAAAGTGTTTGCAAATGGGTAGGGGAGGAGGGGGTGAAGGGAGGTTAGGGACAAGGGGAAAAATGAGAATCAAGACCTATGATGTAAAGGTACAGGATCCCAATAATGAATGTAAGTGTATTGTTTACCTAGATTGTACCAATGAACTCAATAAAAAGAAAAAAACTAAAAAAAAAAAAAAGAAGTGCTACATCTGGGTTGAAATTCAACTGCCTCCCCACCATGCTTTGAATATCAGCAACTTGAGCTGTGAAAATGTAATGTAACCACCTGATTAAGATCAAGGCTGTAAGGGTCAGGGATTTAGCTCAGTGGTTTGTGGGTCTGCCTTGCAAGTGTAAAGACCTGAGTTCAAGCCCCTGGTACAAAAAAAAAAAAAATCAAGGCTATAGAAGCGAGAGTTGTAGCCCAGTCCTGGGTCAGTCATGGCACTGTCATTAGGTGTGGTCGATCCCAATCTGTGGAGTAAACTTTCATTATTTTACTTCCATTCTGCTGCCTCTCTGTGTGTCACTTGCCAATCCTTCCATAACACTCCATCATCAATAGAATTTTTGGCCTACATAGAAATAATTTAAAGAGAAGTACTATTGATAGTATATCTTAACTAACTTTTTAAATAATTTATCTATATTTCAAAAAGTGAAAAAAAATCTAAGTTTAAAAATTTTAAAAGGATATTCTAGCATATTATTTTAATAATCTATAATGGTCCTAGACTGAAAAGAAAAATTAAGATTTCTGCTAGCTTCTTACATATAGGTTTGTACACAGAAAGACAATAGTAAATGTTATGAATCTAGAGTAAAAATTTTGCTTTATTGAAGAGGTTCATTATAATTTTGTTTTCAAAATGGTTCCAGGTTTTGCCTATAATTTACAGGAAAAAATCTGAGATGTTTTGCAATAAACAGCAAAGAATGCAAGTCAGAGAAATTAAAGTGAGATACAAACAACAAGAAAGAGGCAAAAAAATGTAGCAGTAGAAAATCGGCTGCATGACTGAGTGGTAAACACTTACCTTTTTTCTTATAGCATAAAGGCTCATTATTGTCCATAAACTGAGCAAATTTTATAGGACTTGGGATACTTAAGCTTTAATTGATTAGTACAGCTTTTAGTTATATATTTTTATTCTTTTGTGGTATACATTAAAAGTACTATACATATTTGGATTAAAATATGATTTAAATACTGATTTATTCAATATTTGATTATAATTATGAATATAAATGTTTACACTTAAATTATTGATTTTATTCTAATTATAAATATAAATTTTTAAAAAATGCTTTTTTATAGTGGTATTTAGGCTTGATAGAACCTGATTAAGATAAAATGGATCTTATATATAATAGATTTTTAATATTAATAAATCTTCTAAAGCCACAGAGGGTAATGACAGTAAGTATACAATAATTTTGCAATAATTAATAGGTGACAGGTGTTCTTACAAAGACTTAGATTTTAGAACAGCTCTTTAAATCAATAACTTTTGTATGTATGATCAAAGGCCTGGAGAAATTAAGTAATCAGTGCAAGATTATATAGTGGTAGAGCCAAAATTGTATAGTAAATCTAGCCAATGTATTTCCCACATTTTTTTTTTTTGATGCTGTGGATCAAATTCCGGACCTCGCACTTGTGAGGCAGGAGGGGAACACTGAGTTAAATCCCCAACCCTTCCCACTTTTTATAAATTCTTTTTTTTTTTTTTTTTTATTTTTTTTTTTTGGCAGAGACTGAATCTAGGGTCTTGCATATTCTGAGCATGTGCTGTACCACTAACCTACACACCAGCCCCTTGCACTTTTTATCAATTCTAATCCTGCTTGTTCTTGTGTACTTTTTCCCTCAGCTTATTCTATATTCTTGATTGAACCTTTTTTCTTTATGAGCACATCTGGCTTCATTTGGCCCACTTTTTCTAGAATGACTAAATGCCCACACAGATTATCTCAGCTAGGAATGAGAATCATGTGTAAAACTATTTCTTTTCAGCTCTGATATTTCTTTGTTGACTTTTTGTACAGTTGATCTATTTGTGACAGTTGGATATTGGGATCACCCAGTACAACTGTATTAGTATTTATCTGGCTTTTTACTATTCATTAGTGTTTGTTTTACATAGTTGGGTATAACAGTGTTTGGTGTATATGTATTTATGACTGTTATATCTTCCTTTTTAATTGTTCAATTAACAAGTATGAAGTGAACTTCTTTTTCTCTTCTGATCAGTCTTGGCTTAAACTCCATTTTGTTTGCTAATAGAACAGCTACCCATGCTTCTTTCCAGGTTCCTGTCAGAGGGAATATACTTTGTCTTTCAGTCTATGGATGTCTTCTGGAGTTAATGTGTTTCTTGTGTGCAGTGTATTGTTGGATCTTGTTTCTTGATTCATTCTGTAAATCTGTTTCTTTTGATTGGAGAATGTAGACCACTGATAGTTACAACTGATAGGTATTGACTTATACTTGCCATTGTATTATTTTCTTCTTGTTTGTTCCCTTTCTTTCCTTTCTATTTAATTGAATGCCTTGCTTGGTGAATTCATTCTACTAAGATTATTGGAATTGGTGTCTTTTTGTAAAATATCTTTCAGAACTTTTTTGGAGTTCTAGTTTATTGGTCATGAATTTCTTCAAATATTCCTTACCAGGGAAATATTTTATTTCTTCATCAGTTTTGAAAGACAACTTTTCAGGGTAGAACAATCTTGGAAGTTCTTTTCTTTTAGAAATTTAAATTCTTCACCTCAATTTCTCCTTGACTTAATGGTTTGTCTTGAGAAGTCTGCTGTAATTTTGATGGGTTTTCCTTTATACATGATTTCTTTTCTCCAACAGCTTTCAATATTCTTTTTTTTTTTTATATGCTTTCATGTTTTGTTTTGTTTTGTTTTGATCATGGATAATTCTTTTCCCATGTTTGGGAAATTTTCAATTACTTCTGTGAAAAAGTTTTTTGTGTACTGTGTGTTAACTTTTGATTTTTTTCATTGATTCCAATTAATCTCCTCTTATTCTTCTTTGCATTGTCTAGTAGCTGCTGGACTGAATTTTTTGTGGTTCCTTGCAATTTTTAAGAAGTCTTTCATTTGATGAATATTCATCCACAATCCTGTCTTCTGCATATGATAGTCTATCTTTACATTGGTTGATTCTTTCCATAGAATATTTAATCTTCTGAATATCTGTTTGCATCTGGCATTCAGTTCCAATGTTGAGCATTTATTGTTTGCCTAAATTCTTCAATTTTTTTACCTGCATCTACCCTGGTTTCACTAACCATTTCCTTCATTATAACCACTACCTCTGTGGTAACCTGTTTAATTATTTGCTTGTGATTTGGCCAAAGGGTTTATTCATTTGCTTTGTTACTTCTGCTGTTACCATTTCATAAAATTCATCTGGGAAGCTTTTGATTTATTCTACCTCAATACCCTCTGGGCTTGCTTTGTATGAATTGTGTTTGGGATGGTAAGTGGTTTCTGTGTTTCCTCCTTTTCTGTTTTTTTTTTTTTTTCAGTCATATAAATTACACTCCTCTTTGTCCCTCAATTGTAAGTTTGTTTGGACGTCACTCAGTTCAAGTCAGCCTGTTTCTGTAGTCCCCTATTGTGGAAGTTGTTCAGGCTGGGTAACTGGATCAGGGAAGGTGTGAGGCCTTATTTCTGAGGCTCGTGTTGTGGATTTCTTGTTGGGGATAAATGCTTATTATCTGATGTGTTCAGTGTCTGTGGGACAGTCTCCTGGTATGTGAAAGTTCCTGTAGACTCTGAGACCTGACAGTCAATCATATGACTGCTCAGAGGGGAAACAAATCTGTCCAGGACTAATGTGGGCAGATTTGTAAAAGCCCAGTGAGGGAGCAGAAGACTGGGTGGTGTTTTATGGGTGTCCAGAGTACCTGGCAGAATGGACAGCTATAATCCTTGCTGCTTAACCAGTGAGAGGACTAGACTATTGTGGCAGACAGGGACTGTGTCCAGGGCTTTGGTTGAATTCAGGGTGGAGGCTCTGCTGTGTCAGATTGCTGGGAGACTGGTCATAGAAGTCAGACAGACTCTGGTGGGTCCAGTATTGGAGAAGTCAGTGAAAGCTCAGTGTAGGCTCAAGGGATCCCAGGGTGCTGAGTATGGATTCAAACCAAACCATATCAGTGTTAGTTTTTTTACCCTAAATGAATGTCCCACTTTCCTTGGGATAAACTGCAAGGTCTCAGAAGCGACTCAGGTGTGGTTGGCCCAACATTGGAGACTCTCAATGCAATCAGTGGTTACTTGTCAGTATAGAGTCTGATAATGAATAGGCAGAGCAGGGGAGGGAGCAGTTCCCTGGTCACTCATCCCTGTTGTGCATCAGTGAAAAATGCTTCCAGCCTGCAATGTCCTCTGTTTGGAGGGGAGACACTGAGGTGGGGGCCCCTATACTTGAGATCTATCCTGTGTAGTTTGCCTCTGCCATGGTACTTGGACTCTACCTGCTATTAGGGAACTTCTTGGTATAGCTGTTCTTGTGTTGTGGGAATGGCCAATGCTCCAAAGGAAGTTGGGTCAGACTGCTTTGCCTCTTTTAAACTCCCATGCACATGTTTTGTTCGATCTACAAGTCTCTTATTGCAAGTTGATTTTTTGCACTTGTGTGTATGTCCCTTCTCTTCTTCCAATTACCTGTGCTTTTGATTGATCTCTGAGTCTCTCTGACATGACTCCTCCTCTATTAAGCCATGTTTAGCTGCTATTTCTTTTATCCTCTCATTTGCTTTCCTTTATGACCTTTTAATTTCTTATTGTAACCTTTTCCTCAGTTTTTTTTTTAATACCTGTGTTTCTTACTAGATGGTAAGTCTGTGAGCATAAAATTATCTTATACAACAAGCTTAGTTTCTGGTCCAAATTAATTGAATTCTAGCCATAAAACTTAAATCTCAATATGAAGGCAATCATAATATGTGATCAATTTAAATTTCTATTATGTACATCTTAACAATTCTATAACCTACTTCATATCTTTTAGGTATGCCTTCTACAAAAGGTTAAATTTTACTAATATGGGAGCTATTGTATCAGTAAAATGGCTACAAATAGAATATAAGCAAAACAATATTTAAGGTCACATAAATATGCTTGATAGTCCATATTTATAAATAATACATAGGTGATAATGATTTGTGTTTCTTAATTCTAAGATTACAAGATACTAACCCCAAGAAACTGCTTTGTTTTGTCCACCAACTGCAATCTTGCCAAATATCCCACACAAGTACATACCATTCCTACAGTTTTGCTTTCTTTTTCTGCAACTTATTTTTTTTTGTTTCACCAGATTTTGGATATATTAACCATGATACTCTTACAATTTAATTAATGGTATATGCTATTATTTAACAGAACATTCTTGGTGTTCATGGGCCCCTGTGACACAATGCATGCACCCATTTTGGCTAGTAGTCAATCTTTGTGTAGTCTTACATCCATCCTCAAAGGTACTTTCTCAATTAACACGGTAAGACAACAATATATTTTTCTGTAACACTGCACAACCTAGTAAAATAATTGAATAAGAAATCTAGAAATATCATATATGATCTCAGGCTAGAGCAGTCTAATATCATCATGCATATTTTAATGACAGCTGTTCAGACAAACACATATTAACAGAAGTAAAATGTAAAGAAATGTTGCACTAAAATGTTTCTTTACTTAGATTAGCCCACACTCCTCTAATTGCTATAATCCTTTTGTCTAACAACTCTAAAAAGAGACAACTCAATCAGAAGGGGCATTCACTAGACAGCAACCCATAACAAAATCTGCTTTTCTGTCTGTACAAGAAAAAGACAAAAAACAGTCACAGAAGAGATGCTCAGGTCCACTCCCTTACTGGAATGCAGTAATAGAATAAGTGTGGAAACCAGATTAAAAAAGCTTTTAGAAATCTCCTCATTTTTCTTCATTGTTTTAAATGTAATACCAAGGAATGTAGTTAGTTTTCATAATGATGAATTATTGAGACTAAAGAAGTTAAAGTTTTCCTCTTTATAGTCTCTTTACCTAAGTGAGTCATCATGTGTTGCAATGCGCTCACTAACATCAACCCTGAAAGACCCGCAGTTGGCTTGATGCCTTTTTCTGGTTTTGTAATCCTACACATGTCTCGTTTTCTTCATTGCATTGTTTTGTTTTATGTGCATAATCAAAGATTTTTATAAAATAATGCTATGAAAAAGTGTGCTTTCAAAGTATTATTATAAAATATAATGGTCTTCAAGTGAGTACAGAGAAAGGTTTTCAAAGAAATGGAGAAAGATGTCTGGGCTTGGTGTGGTGGTGCACTCGGGGAGGCTGAGGGAGAAGGATCTCAGCTCAGCCTGGGCAACTTATTGATGTAATGAGATGCTGTCACTGAATAAGTGCACAAATAAATAAACAGGTCAGGGATATAGTGTAGATTTAATCCTCTGCATCAAAAAACAACAAGGACAACAAAAACAAACAAGTTATATGACATGAGGACTAAAAGCCAAGAACTCAAAACTATTAGCCTCCCCAAATATAAGGACCCAATTAAAAAATGGGCATCTGAAATGAACAGACATTTCTCAGACAAAGAAGTAAAAGCAACAAGTAAATATATGAAAAAATGTTCCACATCACTGGTCATTCGAGAGATGCAGATGAAAACAACACTGAGATTCCACCTCACCCCAGAAAGCATGGCTGCTATTAAGAAATCACTCGATAACAAATATTGGCAAGGTTGTGGGGAGAAAGGAACCCTTCTGCATTGTTGTTGGGAGTGCAGACTGGTGCAACCACTATGGAAATCAATATGGAGATACCTCAAAGAGCTGGAACTAGAGGTTCTACTTGACCCAGCCATCCCTCTGCTGGGTATCTTTCCAACAGAACTAAAAGAATCATATCATAGTGATGTATGTGCACACCCATGTTTATAGTGGCACAGTTTGTAATAGCTAAAACTTGGAAACAGCCCATTTACCCATCAGTTAGAGATTGGATAAAGAAGATGCGGTTTTTCTATAAAATGAAATACTACTCAGCCATAAAGAATGAGAAATTAGATTCATTCATAGGAAAATGAATACATATTGAGGATATACTTCTAAGTGAAATAAATAAGTCACACATGTATAAATACCGAATAGTTTCTCTGGTACGAATAAACTGTAATAGTACATAAGATTCTAATGCATTAACTGACATTGTGAAATGTGAAGAAAAGGGCTAAAGGTGTAGGGAAAGTGGGAAGGGTAGGGGAAAGGTAATAAGGGAAAGAAAAAAACAGGAGAAAATGAAAAAATGGAAATAGAATGCTTGTAAATGGGGAGGGGAGGACGGGTGAAAGGAGGGCAGAGACAAGGGGGAAAAATGAGAACCAAAACCTGTCCTGTAAAAGTACAAGATCCCAATAATGAATGTAACTGTGCTGTATACCTAAAATGTACCAATAAACTCAATGACAA